>NC_085868.1:12142559-12339259 GCF_034702125.1 Engraulis encrasicolus | reverse complement strand
CCACGTCATCCAACACTCGGTACGTAACGGGGGGGGCCTCCTAGCTGCAGTGTACCCAAACAACCGCCAGGTGGCATTTGGGAGCGCTTGCTATACTTGGGAGCCCTCGCTATACGCTTTACCACGTGGTAGCGCATGTTCAGGTTTGTAATGAGAGATCAAGGACCCAATAACCCATAATCCAGAAGGTTTAAAAAAAACCTGCATATGATATCTCTTTCTCTCTCTCTCTCTCTCTCTCTCTCTCTCTCTCTCTCTCTCTCTCTCTCTCTCTCTCTCACACACACACACACACACTTTCTCTTGCATACACACAATACACATTCAAGCGCAAATGGGTAGGCAACATTTATTAGGGCCTACCATATGGAATATTTTAGACGATGTTGACGGCATATTACTATACCGTAAAGTTCCATATAATAGCCGAGTTCCAATTAGCGGCCGGGTTCCTTCCACGACAGTGTAGATCAGGTAATAGCCTGCAATAGGGGAAGCGGCATGCGCCAGTTTTAAAGACAGAATGTCGTCGCCAAATGTAAAATCACCTCTCTCATGCTGACATGACGGGGCACTACTTCATTAGGCTACAATGTTGTTCATGTCTGTTTGACTCACACTTACACACATACGAGTGGTTCAATTTGTGTTTTTGTGCTCATCGCACAAATGAGACAGACAGGCTTGCTTGATAGGGCTACACAAAGCAAGCGACATCGGTCCACTCAAAATGGTCCGAACTCCGCCGCTTGATTTCATGTCTCCTCAGTCTCTCCATTACGGTTTATTAGCCTACTCTGTTTTGCTATTTTTGTTATTCTTAGCCCTGGCATTAGAGATGAAGCAACTGTGATCAGTGCGGTTGTGGAAACGGTTGAATAGGCCTATGGTCCTAAATTGGAAGCGGTCGATGCCAGTTTTGAAGACAGAATGTCGTCGCCAAATTTAAAATTCGATCTCTCTCATGCTGGCGTTACGGGACACACTTAATTACAATGGTGTTCCTGTCTGATTGACTCGGTTTTAATTGTCTTTACCGGTTCAAATTGTAGGTATGCAAACTCTGTATCCTGAGGATACCCGTTCCTGACTTAAATAGTGCCGAAATAAGTTAGGGACGGATTGGGAGACGGTGAATGCAAGACAGAAAAAAAGTCGAGTTTAAATTCACATGGTGGTCTTGTTTAGGGCTCACACTTGTGTTATTATCAAATGCCCTATCAAATGCCCAATGCTAAATAAAACATGCAATTTGCTGACTGTATTTCTACTACTAGCCTACTAAAACTGGGGGATGGACAAGCACGGAAGCACAAACAGACGCACAAACACAGGCAGACGCTGCTCTGCAAAAGCAGTACTATACTGCCCCCTGCATTCCGAATGGCCACAGGGTGTAATGATCACGGTACGCTGCCACGGCACGGTAATGTTGTGAGCAGATTGAAGTTACACCATCTGTATAGGCCATTGCTTTCCTTTCATTGTTGTTTCGGCGCTTTGCTTTTAAAGCAATCTGGAAACAGAAAGAGATGGCAGGCCTGCTCTGCTTTTCCCTTTTACAGTATTTGCATAAACATACTAACTGCCCAGAGGTTTTTTCTTGGTCTACTGGTATCTTTCAAGCAGTTGTTTTAGACTGAAAACTATCTATTTGACTTGCACAATGTCCTACTCTACTGGTTATGTCTATGTCTGCGGTAATGTTCCTGTTTTTGCATCCTATATATAGTATATATATATACAGTATAATATATAATACTAATATAATAATATAATAATACACTGCATGAAAAGAGGAATATGTGGATGAGTTTTGCACCTTAAATTGCCTCATACCTCAAGCCACAGCATTTGCGGCTCCCCCATGCCCCCCTCCCATCCCCTTCTTAGGAGAGCCTTTAATATGTAAATGCCAGTGATCAGGTCGGGAGCTGCTACAGTCAATTTCAAGTGGGGTGGGGTGGGGTGAGGTCAGGTGGGTGGGAGGGAGTGGGGGGTCGGCAGGCCTGTTTCTAGGATTTTGGGGTCCCTAGGCAACGGGATTGTTGGGGGCCCTAGGGCATTTTTTGGCCTTTTACTAAAATGTGTGTGTGTGTGTGTGTCTGTATGTTTGTTCACGCTGCCCAGTGGTGTTTTTCAGAATCATTAACCATTAAACCAGGGGTAGTGAACCTATGTCTCGAGGGCCCTTGAGGCCGTTTTATCCGGCCCCTGATATCATTATAATGTTTTGCAACTTCACATGAAATAGGCCTATGACATATTTTGCAGGCCTAAAGGAATCTTAGAAATTACATTTCCAATGCAATTAAGTTAGGCCTATATTCAGGGGACCTAGAAAAGGTGGGGACTGTTTTAAATGTGTCTACCTTTAAAGGTGTCTATATGTCTATATAGGCCTAATGGTGTCTATATATGCCTAAATTTCATGGGGAAATCCTGATTTGTGTTCATAGTACGGCCCCCGGAGGATTTTATGACCATGGTAGGAATTTGAAGTGGCCCCTTCGAATGAAAAAGGTTCCCCACCCCTGCATTAAACCTTTCTTCTAGCCACAGCTCTGCTGTCAGTACATTTTATTATGATACTATAAGCTCAGAAATGAAGTTGATCAAACAATTCGATCGGTGCTATAAACATTTAAATGAACCGAATAGAAATCAGAATAGAAACATCTGAATGATCTTTCTTGGACATAGCCTACATTTTGAAGTGACCCTTTGAATTAAAAAGGTTCCTCACCCCTGCTTTTGAGGAAAAACATCAATGTGCTTGGCCACTCTGGTTTTTAAATTATTCTGAACTAGCAAGGATTGTTCAAGAAGTTCAAAACAGACTGTCTCTGGTTAAATTAGTTCTACACCAAGCCTTTAGGTGGCAGTACAACTAATTCGCACAATGCGAATTCCACACACAAGCCACAAAGAAGCCATCTACCGCGGTCAACAACACCGACCTATCTGAACAGCACCACGCGCTGTCTGTGTGGTTTCACTGTTACAAGTTTCTTGGCGATATGGGGGAAAGTTCCTCACATACCAACGGAAAATGGGCTTCACATACATGTAAGTAAATTTTACTCAACTGTGGTTTAAAGTTTCAGTACTCAAGAGCGATTGAATAGCTCCTCTGAACACAGATCCGCCATTGCTAAGTTGTAGCACAAGTCCCCTCAATGAATGTGACTACTCTTGTTGCTGCTGTACGCTAGTAAATTCTGATAACTTGCGAGCATCGTAATGACAAAATGCAGTAGTGAAACGGTGAATATGTTAAGTATACTTGTTGATGGAAAGTTGTTTGACATTGCTCGTTCTCAATTGCCTTTCCCCTGCCTAAAGATGATTCCCAGTTTGTCGCTCCCAGCGCGGTTCGATCCCCAGTCGGTTCGCTCCCACTAGCCAGACTATCGAGCCCACCGAGCTAGTTATCTTTTTGATGTTAGTTTTTTTTGTTACGTACCCTAAACCTAACCCTTACCTTAACCCTAAACCTAACCCTAAATTGCTTGTATGTGGTAGTGTATGATAATACGAGAAATGTAATCGGGTGGGATAGAACGCCTGGGATTGATAGAATCACCTGGGACTACACGTCCGGGAGTGATCTTACATGGGAGTGACCATCTCCCAGCGCTTAAGATTGACAAAGGCTACCGTTAGCATGCTATTGCGTTAGCTCATCAACTAGTTGCTGGGCACTGCTCATTTTTCACGTCTGCCCGGCATTTCGCTGATGAACTAACGCTTGGACGTCTTGCCAATGTATTTTACAGCGGCAAAAATGCATCTAGGCGACGTTGGCAAGATTGGTGTGCCGTCTGGGTATGTTGGTTTTCAGTGCTGGGCAGTAGCGAAGCGACTAGTTTAATTACATTCCCTAGTAGCTTGGTCGTAGCGTCATTACTCGACTAACGTCCCTGTAGTTAGGAAAGAAATAGTTTGGAAATCAATGTGAAATACCCTGGCATTTGCAACAGTAGGCAACCTGTCCTTAAAAAGTATGGGTCCTCAAAACACCACTTGTTGCACAGCACAAATAAGTTGCAATAGAGCACGCCACCCCGAAATCAATGTGAAATACCCTGGCATTTGCAACAGTAGGCAGGCAGCATGTCCTTAAAACGTATGGGTCCTCAAAACAGCACTTGTTGCACAAATAAGTGTAGCTGGCCTCTTCAAGAAATTTAAATTATGCATGGTCACTTTTTCTTATTGTTTCACGTGGAGGTCTACTGACATTGTCTAAATAATGTAGGCTAGTTTATGTCCATGTATTATATTAGGACCCAAGGTTAATGGGTTATTCTGTTTACCATGTTTTCACAGGCTGCTGTCTCATAATATGGCGAAGACGAGTCACTTGAAGGCCTAACAGCTCTTATGAGGAGCAGTCTTGCCATAGAAGACTGAAAGAATGTAAGATTAACTTCTTTGTGACCAATATGACTTGCTCATTGATACATTAGCTATGTCAATATGAGATGCATGGCGAAGTATTTAATTTATTTGTCTCTCTTCTAGGAGCTGTAGAAACAGCAGGGTGCCTGCTGCAGTATGACGAGGACGCCCTGATCATAGAAGGTCCAGTGTCTTGGCAGGGTGAAATGGCACTGATATCGGTATGTGGTGATATCAGTTAAAATGAATGAATTAATTCTCATATCTGAATAATGTGAACACTGGATTTACCACACACTCACACACACCCTAGTCCTAGATGATACAACCAAGGTTACTTTTACCACAGCTCTGGCACTGCATCAAATTTCTTTTCTTTTTTATAGAACTGGACAGGTCATTTATTCGTTCCCCTTGTTTTTTGCAGTGTCCTGCCGGATGCTGTGTCCTGCAATCCTGTGTGCTGTGCTACAGACGCGTGTGGAGGTCAACCCGAAATGGGCACAGTAGAGTGAAAGAGGGTAAGCTTAACCTATAGCCTACGTCAGGGTTGGGGAACCTTTCTCATTCGAATGGCCACTTCAAATTCATCCGAGGGGCCATAAAAGTCCTCCAAGGGCCGTACTATGAACACAAACCAGGATTTTCCCTTTCACTTTAGGCCTATATTGAAGGCACAGCCACATTTAAACAAACGCCAACTTCAGGTTCCCTGAATATAACTTAATTGTATTGCTAATGTATTTTCTAAGATTCCTTTACAAAATATGTCATATTTCATGTGAAGATGGAATTGCATTAAAATTATATCGGGGGCCGGATAAAACAGCCTCAAGGGTCGCAAACGGCCCTAGAGACATAGGTTCCCCACCCCTGTCCTACATTGTCAATATGACTTGTGCTACTTTATAGATAAGTTGTCAATGCTGTGCATTGCTATGTTTTGATTTATTTTCTTACATCCTACAGATCCTGGCAGGGAGACGGTAGTGTCCTGCAGGATGGTGATGGGCAATCTTACAAGAGACCACAGAAAACTGATATAGTGTAAGATTATCCCTGTTGGGCTCAATATGTCTTGCTTATTGATATATTTGCTATGTCAATATGAGGTGCATGACGAAGTATTTATTTATTTGTTATTTCTACAGCTCCCAGAAGTGAGACTGAGTGCCTGTTGCAGTATGACGAGGAAGCAGTGACTAGAGACCTTCAGTAGACCCTGCTGGCATGATTGGCGGCTGAAGAACATAATCAACAGCAATGTTTACTTTATAATATTGTACATACCTGTATAGTCTGCACTAAAATGCTGTACCTGTACTATTTTTCCTCTTACTTTCATATTTACCACGTATTTACTATGAATTGACAACTTTTACTCAAATCCATTTTTGTATGTGCCCTGACTAAAACTATCCTTAAACCTAACCTGTCAGAGGTGTAATAACAACCTGCTCTTAGCAATGTGGCAGCAGTCTACTTGGATGCAGCGGGGAACATAGAACCCTTTTTTTGAAAAAGCATTGTATGTTTCTGAGTTTTATGAATTGTGCCCTTCCCAAACCTAACCTGTCGTAGGGGCCTATGAAATCCGTTTTATTTTTCCTCATTCAGTTTTTTTCTGATTTATTTTTTGCCAAATTGTTTTTTTTTTTTACATTTTTGAACTTATTTTCCCCTTTCATCTCCCCCCCCAAAAAAAAAAAATTAAAAAAAAAATAAATTCTTAGTTATTTAGTTCAAACTGGTGTGTGGACAGAGCCAACCACTCATGGTTGAATGGTAGGTAGAGAAAAGAAAAGTAAAATTACCTACTAGCTTTTTGTAATATCAGCCCTCAAAAATATTCCAGGTAATAAGGTAGCTGTATTGTAATTGTACATGCGCATATATTCTATTAAATACACGTGACGCACGCACCCAACTAGAAGGCGAATTCACTTCTGGTGCATTGAAGTTGTTGGACTCTGGCTGCATCAGGTTTTCTCGAATACTTGGCTATATTGCAACGTGCAGCTTAGAGACATTTTGGGTCACGTTATATGTAGGCATTAAATAAATAGCCTCGCTAAGTCCCTACCGTCTACCGTTTCACTCAAACACATGTTTTACAAGACGGCCGTTTTCTTCTGATGGTGACTTGACCCTTTTTCAAAGTTGATGCTAACTTTTAGTCACTATGCACGGAGAGCCGCCCGTCTTTTCTGTGTCGCATCGCATTGTCTTAACAGACGGTCAGGACAACGCGTTTATGCCTGACCTCACCTGTTCGACTTGGCAAAATTTGAGTGCTGTTGAGTATTAAGATTTCTTCAATGCTCTGACGGCCAGTGTTAGGACGTGGGAGACAATCGGAAACGCCGCTTGGGAGAGAGATGCGTGTTTGTTTCTGAGTTGTACATTTGTGACCTGAGTAGGCTACTGTACATCACTGCATATAGCCTAGAGTATATTGTTTGCAGGGTATGTGTGTAGTTTTAAATTATGTATATTTATGAAATGCACGGTTCCTGTCTAAGTGTGACATTGTTTGGTGTGATATTAAAAGCATTTAAAAAATTCATTTTCATTTCATTCATTTTCATTTTATCAATAAATTCACATCATGCATGCTGAAGCCCCATCACAGTGCAGTCTATAATGATGTGAATATAATGATGTGAATATACAAAGTAAAATCAACCTAGGTATATTAGTAATAATAATTTTTGCATAATTATACGGACCTACTGTATAGGCCTACGGTATGCATAAATTAATCCAACGTGACCAATAGAAGGTCGTAGCTGCCGACCCTGCTAACCAACAGCGCAGCTCTTTTACTTTGAGTCACGTGTCTTTTTCGTCCAATAAGAGCAAGGCTAGTCCGCGTTCCGGGCTGGCTGTCATTGCCTTTCATGTTAATCGTTGGGCCATTAACACCCTGCTGTGAGACCTCTCCACGGCTTTGATTCGCTTCCGGGCGATTTACGTGTCACCAAAACTGTTAATTTCGCATTCTCTCAGCGCTCAAAATCAGACGAAAGTTAGGCAAGTCCGTGGGCGATTTGGGACGAGTTCATTGTCACAAATCCCCCTTTTCGTGCTGTGATAATGACTCATTGTTAACCATGAGATAAGCATTGTGTAATGCTTTTAATCATGTGTAAAAGGCGGGCCAGACATGCCGACTGGATCCATGCCTTCGTACTACACAGTGGCCAATGCATTTTCAGGGAGAGATTGTTCTTGTCAAATCTCATTTCTTTGCTGAAGACCAAGAACTCTGATTCCCTTCACAGTAACTAAACTTCTTTTTCTCCACAGGCCACTGAATTATAGTGCATCTCATACTTCCTCAAATACTGCAGTTTGCTTCACTCTTAGCTAAATTTAACAAAGTCTTTTTTACCTCATATTTCAGTAGTTAGATCTGAACAAGCACAAATTACTTTTCTCTGTGAAATCTAGGCTGATATGTTTCAATTAGTAGTCAGTATCAGAATATTCCACCAAACCTTCATAGTTCAAAACCCGACTGAGCTAAATACAAGCAGTTACAGCTAATATCTTGCAAGCCGGATGTGTGCAAGTGCTTTACTTGGGGGCTTTGCTGTGCTGTGTTGTTGGTTTCAACCACCCTGAAGTCATTATATGCAGAGGAATGATGGGCATCCATTATGCAAGGTGCTGCATTTTCTTGTGTGTGTGGTACTCAACCCTCCAAGAGACCTTATTTCCCCTGTATGAAGGTTGTTTCCATGCCCCCTCTCTGGCTCATTCTCCTGCACACACACATACATATGCAAATATTCTCTCTCTCTCTCTCTCTCTCTCTCTCTCTCTCTCTCTCTCTCTCTCTATCTCTCTCTCTCTCTCTCTCTCTCTCTCTCTCTCTCTCTCTCTCTCTCTCTCTCTCTCTCTCTCTCTCTATTTCTCTCTCTGAGAAGAATGGAAAATGAAGGGTCTCACAGGGTCCACAAGGAGCCTTTTCAAAAATTGAGGATGTCAGAGTACGGTCAAACAGAGAGAAAACAGAGCTACTCAGATGACTGCACTAGTGGCTGCCCTTAAAACGTTATGCCTTTTATGTAAGCGATATTCTCTGGGGCAAAGATAAAGAAACATACGGTTAAGACGTGTAAGAAAGAGCAAGACAGGAAGCTGCGGGGAGACAGTGAGTGAGACAGTGAGAGAAATACAATGACAAAGAAAGACAAAGAGGGCATGAGAGAGGAGAGAGAGTATCCTATGGACGGCAAGACGATGTTTGAGGTCTCCTGCAGAGGAAATGGAGCCTTAGCAGAGCCTCATTTTGCTTGTTTAGTTTTCTTCTTCTTTCTCTTTTTCCTTCTCCATTGGGGACCACTGATCCTCTCCCACTCATTACTGTCCCATGCACTGTAGGAAATCAAAGGCCTGTTGCCCATAGCCAACCCGTGTCAAGTGACGTAATGTTTCTAGTTTCAATGGCTAGTTTCAGTTTGCCTTTAGCAAAGTTGGCCATGGAGCTTTTTTAGGGGACGTAACGAGGGCACTGAAGGTTCACTGAAGGTCCCAAGTGTAACCGTAGCACCACTACCAGTGTCGAAGTCACCATATCCTTCAGGATTAAGGCAACTCGACAGGGCAGCGGTGCCAGGCCTCGATCACTAGGGGGTGGATGTAAATAGTCATTAGCTTCCCAAAATGACATAAAAGTCTCCTGCGAATGCATTTCCATTGGTTTTTTTTTTTTTTTTTTTTAAATTGCATGCCGTGTTTTGAACACTTCAAATTGGATGACAATTGTTATAATTATTTGAATACCAATTGTTTGATATGATCTTTTGTAGAGGTGCTCAATCTGCATGGAGTGCTGTTAATTTTCTCTCGTTTTTGTTTTGTTTTTTTGTTTCTTTCCTTTTCTTTTGGACTTGCATGAACAGCATGCCCAATGCATGTGGCTACTTGAGGTAAGGGGTCATGCACTGGGGCTTATGGAAACCTCAATCATGAACAATTGTGAACATTTTACATCTATTGTGTGTTTGTACAGAAAATAAATTGTATTTATGACTGAATTATAGTCCTCTGCACAAAGCATAGTAATTATTGATCATCTCCAAAGACAACAGCAACCCCACTGTTCTGGCATCGTTAGCCACCGCATGAAAATAAGTGTTGTTAGGCTGAATTTAAATGCATAAAAAAAACAAGTGGGTATGATAGCACACACATTAACATGGACTCACCATACCCTATGCAGTGCATACAAATACAAAATATATCAATTTATTCTCTCACACGTGCTGTCCCTCTGCCTGTGTGCCTTCTCTGTCTGTCTGTCTCTCTTTCCTATCCCTGAAACACATCAGTCTATGCAGGCACGTGCATACACACACACGTACATGCATGTACACACACACGTACATGCATGTACACACACACATATGCGCTCACACACACACAGGCAGCTATACAAACACTGCAGCACAAATATCAAGGCATGTCACATCACACATCAGGTTAAGGTAAACACTCACTTGCATACATGGAACTGTTTAAAGCCATCAGTATTCATACGACTGGCTTGTCCCTCGGAGCTACCTTCGAATTTCTAAAGAATCAAGGGAATAAAATTGCAGTGTTCAAGATAAATATATGGTTGATGCACAATTCATAAGCCTGTTGCTTGAAATCAGTCAAGTAAAAGTTTGGCACTTCTAACATCTGCCATGAATATCAATGAGAGTGAGAGATGCATGTGAAGTCCTCTCAGAATAAATCCCACCACAGCTGAGGACAAGTGTCAGGGCAGGAGTGTTTATCAAAAAACACAAAAAGAACGTGTTAAAATGCACAAGTCACTTAGTCGAGTTCTCTGTCATAATTAAATGGAAAGCAGCCACTCGGGTAGAAATAGATTTTTTTTCTTCCTTCTCCACACAAGGATGCATCACCTTCTAATGAATGTGTGGGAGGCACATCTTGTTCAGATTTAAAATTAGGTTTGAACAAGCAGGTTGAGCCAACACAGGTCATATTGGCAGAGAGAGAGGATTCAGTACAAGCCAGCCTTGGGCAAAAAACAGTGGTGGCATAGACCCCCTCAAGGCATTGAGAAGTGGAGAGAGACGCTTTCGGCTGCTGTGACAAGGGATGGCACCTCACAGCGCTTTTCCCATTCATGTGCCTACGTTCGTCCTCAGTGTCACAACATACCGACAGGTTCACACATAAACAGACACAGAAAGACAGACACAGGCTTACAAAGGTAAGCCATGTCATGGTGTGAAGTCATGACATGCACATGTCAATGTAACCTTACAGTACGGTAATGTCAGGTCCGGGTTGCTTATAATAAAAACGACTGCAATGTCCGTTTGAGGAGGCATTGACAGCTCTTTGATTTGTCTCGGGGCGTTGCATATGCTATGTCTGCCATAGAGTGACAAGGACAAAGGTTTGATGCAAAAACATGAGATAACAACGCAAGGGATGGTGTTGTATCTACAATTAAGTCACATTCCTGAGCACACTTCAAGGGAGGCCACCATCTCCCTCCTTCTCCAAATGTCAGCCCTACTCCTCTTCATCCTCCTGGCTCTCCCCCTCCTCTTCCTCCCCCACCAGGGCAGTCATGTGTAAGCGGTTAGGGCGTCAGGGCTCAGGAAGCCTGAGCATGGTAACGTCCCACCGCACTGCCGTTGGGGGCTGTCCTCTTGCAAGGGTCGTTATATACAGTGTGCACTTTTGTGCTGTGGAGTGCTGTGTCACAATGACAATGAGGGTTGGAGTTTCCAAGGTGGGCTTTCACTTCACTTCACATGTCTGTCCATTCTCAACCTTCCCTGACGGTAAGCACTATGCAGGAAAACCCAGAGATGTTTTAAGGGTATTATGGGAGACTCCACTCGCCACTTTTTCAGGTGGTACTGCACTTTAGGGGCGCCAACGGAGGAGTGCAGACTCCATTCAGAATGAATGGGCTGCACTCTCTCGACAGTGCTCCTTGGTGAACTGCAGGCATGGCTCGACTAGTGAGTGGGGAGGCTGTTTGTAGACCGGCTGTGGAAAAACAGATTCAATAAACACACAAAAATACAGCCGGTTAGCTTGGGTTACCAAAGGCATCAATCATATTTTTTAGCTTTTGGGTTGTCAATCATACATTCAAGTTATTTTATCATTCGTGTAAGTGGGGAGGTAATTTGAGGATAAGTGGATGACCTGTGGTTTAGAAGGTATTTTATTATCGGGATTTCATAATGCCAGTCAGAAGTGACCTCATCTTTCTGAACAGATGCATATCTTTGTCTCCAGACAGTTTTATTCCCCAAGGGGGCTCTCTCGTGTAGGTGTCGTTTGTGACAAACAGGAAAATGAGACGTCTGCGGATGGGTGTCTGACATGAAAGGTACCTGATCTTCCGTGACAGATCGCTCGGTTCCGCTTCTCAACAACACAAGCAATCAGATGACCGTGGCGAAAAGCGGGCGTCGACTCTGCATACATTCAAAGCGTGACAACCTGATAGTGATCTGGTTGCTCATAGAAGGGCACGACAGAACAGGCAAGCACCTGCCGATAGGGATGAAAGTGAAAAGAGGTGTGTTGTGATCTCAACAGACATTATTAAATGTTTACCTATGTAGTCTCCAGACTTTAAACTACCTTGCTGCATCCCTGAGACACTCCATGTCCTACCAAGTGTCCCACTGACTTAAAAAAGACTTTAAAAAAGGATTTGGTACATCACTGATCTGCAAAAGGGCACATCCACAGCAGCAATCAGTTGTACCACTTAGGTATACAGTACAGTGGTACATTAATTATTTTGTGTGCATGGTACATGCTGTACTAATGTAGTGTCATTGCTGTACATTGCAAATTTTATATTAACACCAGTGGTGCAGATGTGATGTCAGGAATAACACGTTTTTTTTAACAAAAGTGATTTTTTGTTCGTTTTTTTGCCGGTATGCATGACATGTCACCATAAATCTCCACAGGCTTGTCATATCATTCGAAAAAGTCTGATCAGATAATCATGTATTGGTGACATGAGAGGTTTGTCTCACAAATTGTTGTAGAGTAGCTGGCAAGACTTCAAAACCCATCTGGTGGACTTAATTTTCTTTCTACGGCTAAGAGTGCGAGTTTGATTAGCGCAATAACAGATGATATTTCACTGGTTCTTGAGAAAGTGGCTAAAACAGGTTGTAATGTTGACAGAAAAAAACAAAGTGAATTACAAAATTATATGGTATATCCTCGTAGACTAAGGTCTTGGCTTTTCAGAAATGCACAAGGCCAATCTCCCCATAATGTATTTTTTTCAGAAATCAGGCTTTTCTCCGATCATACCTTGTTTTTTGTCAACACCGTCAGACACAATTAAAAGTTATTAAAATTGTATTGATTTGGTTGCATATGTATCTGGAGTTTTTAAGTGATTATGTGTATTTTTTGGTTCACACATATGCCTTTAAATGTTGAAAATTCACTTTTGTTCTATTTTAATACTGTTTCATGTGTTCTAATTCTAAAATATGTACCGTCATACAATGCTTACTTAACGCCTAAATAGAACAAACAATTTTTTGTAATTTCACAAATATTCGTGTAGGCTTAAATTGGCTATTACTTTGATATTTCAACAACTTCTAAGGTAAATGTTGTAAGCACATTCCTTTAAAATGTCCAAAACTCCTTCTTACGGTGGTGACTTAAGAACTGACGGTGGTGACAGTAATCTGAGAGTGGTGAAAGTGGCCTAATTAGTACCTGCATTTAGCAAAATAAATAGCCCTCTCAAGTCAATGGCATCTTGCATAAACACTTTATTTTTGTGTGTGCACAGTATGAGTATGAGTGTGTTTTTACTTCATTAGTTAGATTATCTAGGAAGGAAGCCACTGGTTGTTGAAAATGTGGTAAAAACAGCTTTTAAGTTGTTCAAATCCAAAATATAGAGGTGTATTATCATAGATGTAGGTCTTGGCTGTGCAGTGAATGCATTGGCCAAGCTCCCCATGTTTAACATTTTTCATAAAATGGGCTCTTTCTTGTTTTGTCAACAGCGGCAGACAGAATTAGAAGTAAAAACACATGTTTACTGTATTAAAGTGAATTACTTTAACAATTCAACATAACTGTAGATACTTATTGTATGCATATTCTTAAAACATGTCAAAAACACGTAAAACATGTGTTTTTTGGTGAACTCCATCAGATGTCACCACCGTCAGGTTTTCTGACAAAAAAACCTCCAAATGCACCTCAGTGGTGGCTAGAGTATCATTTTGGATCACAATTATTACTAACATGCCTAGTAATGTTTCATTAACCTGCACAATTTAGTAAAATATGGAACAACATGATGAGCAGAACAAAATCTGACGGTGGTGACATCTGACGGTGTGAGACAAAAAAACACTCTTTTAAATATTATGCATTGTTTGTTCACATCAGCCATTTCATTTTCACTCTGTTTCTTGGGTGCTTCATACCTTTTCTGAAAAAAATTATATTTATTAACATTAATGTAATACAATACTATTAAAACCCCCGACGGTGTTGACAGTTTATGGTTGGGACAGTACCAGTGTCCAAACAAATGAACAAATTGAGGACAAAATAATAAACTTACAGGACCTTCAGTGATGGTGAAGTAGGCAGTAGAGCTAAAGGTTTGAAAAGGGGTCCTCAGTAATGAAAATTACCTTGTGCATACCTGATTTTATTGTCTTTTAGAAAAAATCTGACGGTGGTGACCAATATGCTGGACACATTTTGAGCAATCAGTAAATAATAGTAAATATTGTTTTACATCCACTATGTGCACATCTGTAGAACCACTTTAATATGGTCTTCCACATCATGGTGATATTGTTCAATTTTGTTAGTGATTTTTGTATTTTAAGTCAATTGAAATGATGATGCCAGTCCTTGGGACAGGCGTTTTTACAGGGTGTGGACAGGTTTATAGCCATGAAAAGTAATAAAATTACACTTAAATATTTCAAACAACTGTATATTCGTGTGACAGACCCCTTGGCCATTACCTGGGTTCATTTTGTTTGTGAAAATTTAGTTGATTTTCAACAGAATTAATATTTTACTGCATGGACATGTTTTTGCCAAACTTTCAAGAATCAGTGATTCAACAGTCAAAAATGAAACAGAATCTGTGCTATTTCTCTCTGCAGTGAAGTCTCTCCCACACTTCTGTGAATTAATGATTACCGCCTCAGCTACTGCCATGACTGAAGTGAGACACATTCAGTCCAGGATCTATAAATTCTCACCTTGCAGTGATTGTGTTCCATCAAATTCTTAACAGGGTCTAGAACCTAGATACAAAGGATGTTACTCTCCAAACTCCAGCATTACCCTCTTTGTCGAGATGGCAAACAGTTCTTCTGAAAGTACTAGTTCAGTTGGAGCAAAGGGAGTTCGTTGTGAGCAGGAACGATGTGTTGTGAATTATTAATGTACTGCTTCAACCCACTTGAGAATCCAGTGTCCAACACGCCGTCATGCAAATCACATTAAAAATCAGACAGATCGTACTGTGCCTTTACACTGCTCTCTTTCTCTCTCTCTCAGCAGGAGGATAAGAGTTTTTACGACTGATGCTTAGGACTTCAGTCTGTCGGTCCTGTTGTTGCTAAATATGTCCTTAAAAACAAAGCAAATACATTTTAGAATGCAATGTAATGGTAGCTCACTTTAAAGCATGACCCAATGAAACCATGAAACCTTACGGTACATACACACCGAGATATTCGCGTTCACTTAACGTGTCCGGGAGCATCGCGAGTCTGAAAGGTTCGCGGGCTGCCTTGCACACTGCACAGTCAGCGTACATGTTCTATCCACGGGCAGCAGCCATTAATTTACAATGGAGCCCGCTCATTGAACGCGGACATCTGCGCAGGAAAATAGGCAAAAGTTCTTTTTTTAAGGAGCATCGCGGACATGTCCGGTCGGGCTGGACATGCGCCGTGCTTACACCACGCTCCTGTGTGTAAGACATGATCTGTTTACATGTATTCTAACCGTTTCAGACACGTTCCGTGGACGTCCGCGCTTGCATTATATGCACCGTTACCTGAAGCAAATTTCTCCTATGCACGATTTCTGCGTTTGAGTCTATGGTGGGTGAAGGAGAGACTGGCCGGTCTGTGGAGGATTTTGGGGATGCAGAATCGGTCCCCTCCACCAGATTGCCGCTCTTGAATCCGGAGGAAATGGTGGTCGTTGCCGGTGATCCACCCCAAATCTCATGGCAGAGTTCATAAAATATCAGAACAACACATCCATGAACACTCCGGTGTTCTCTGTCGATGGTATTGCGGTACTTGTTCCCCACCTCCTTCAGCTTTGCAGTGATCTGCGTTTTTGTGATAGTGCTGGGCTTATGGGGAAACTCCTTCCCTGCAGCTGCCGCGTCCCCAGGGGTGTATTGCTATATACCGGAAAGCTACAGCAATATCTTGGTGCTTGTTCTGACAAGTCTCCCAGTCCACATTCTCCTGGTATCTTGTCGTCTTTTACTCCAAGGTTACCCTCAGGAGCAGCTCCACCTCATTGTCAGTCCAGACGAGAGACTTGTTTCTTCTTGCAGTTGCAGACATCTTCCTTCTTGTTGTTGTTGTCGTTTGAGCTTCATGTGAGCTTCTCGCTGGTAGAAGTAGGGGCGTACGTGCATGCGCGCTGCTTCTTCTATTGTTCTGGTGTAGCCGGTGGGGGTGGCTTACAGCGCACATAGAGGTGTGGCGTGTGTACTGCAGCGTTTTCAGCAAGCATGAAACCAAGTAATTTTCATACTCGGTTTCAAAAAAGCCCTCATTTCATTTTCGTGTAGCCCGAGCCTGAGATCCTGCTTCATCCGTGCTGCCTAAATTCTCCTCTGAATTGCAGTTTCTGGTGTAGTCAGAACAACTCAACTCCATGTGCAAGGATATTTACCTGTCGCAAGTTCCAGTGTTGCAATGTAAAACAAACAGCACACTAAACTACATAATTTCACCAATTCTCCTGACCGCAAAAAACATGATGACAATGCCAAACATTCCGTGTGTGTGTCTCTTCATGTTAAAGTTGAGCTATAAAACCTATGCTTACTGATATGATAATGCTTTGTTTATGTTCATGTACTTACAGCATGAGGATTAGCCTGCACCCCTGACTTTTGCTGTCCATCTGAGTCCCATACTATGTGAGGCATGTGTAAATGTCCAGGAGGAAACAACAGTCCAACTGTACCCTTCAGTGTCCTGCTGCTAAATGAGTGTCTGCATACTCTGGTGAGGTTTTAGAACCATCTCCAAGGACAAATCATGATATCACAGACAAGTGACCCTATTGGAATAGAGTGGCAGACTAACATGTATCTGTTCAAGAGACTATCATCCTAAAGTGAATCTGGTTTGAATCCTTTGCTGAGCTTATACCACTTGTAGGGTAGTATACAGGTGTATGAGCTCTGGAACATTCACTGTCTCTCTGTCTCTGTCTCTGTCTCTGCCTCTGTCTCTCTCTCTCTCTCTCTCTCTCTCTCTCTCTCTCTCTCTCTCTCTCTGTCTCTCTGTCTCTGTCTCTCTCTCTGTGTGTCTCCATGTTGAAGTTGAGCTATAAAACCTATTCTTACTGATATGATAATGCTTTGTTGATGTTCATGTACTTACAGCATGATGATTGGCCTGCACCCCTGACTTTTGCTGTCCATCTGAGTCCCACACTATGTGAGGCGTGTGTAAATGTTCAGGAGGAAACAACAATCCAACTGTACTCTTCAGTGTCCTGCTGCTAAATGAGTGTCTTTATACTCAGGCAGGGGCGTTACTAAACATTTTGGGCCCCATGCCCTTAGAATCTGTAACACCTTTCCCCCCTCACGGCACCCATGCCTCCATGGGGGTGAATGGATGTATGTTGGCTGAGCAATGATCTTTAGGGCTATTCTTATTAAAACCACCTTCAGTATATGTACATACAGTATATGTATATGTATATTTTTAAATGCATAATAGACATTTACACATTAGGTGCTTATTAATGACAGAGGATTTGCTAAATCAGTGACAAGCTTATTGGGAAGCTAGTTATATCGGTTACACTGATGTCATATGACATAACAGTGTCATAATCATGAAAAGTTGACCTTGTTAGGGCTGTTTTTACCAAAACTGAATAGCAGTTACTTGTAATGACAGTCACACAATATTTATGACATTGACATAATGTTTGACACAATGACAATTCTTTTATGACACTGATATGTCATACATATGACGCCGGCATTAAGTAAAGTGTTATGTGTTATATCTTTACAAGGGTGGAGGCATTGGAAGTAAAGCCTATCAGTGAGTGTGGCTGTGTCTGGGTAGCACATACAATTACAGACACAAACATTACAGACTCTAGCAAATGGACCAGATTCCTCAGTATTTGATGTTTTTTAAAGACATTTTCCAAACATTCTGTCAGACATGACAAAATTACTTTATTTAATTCAATCACTCTTCTGTTTTTTTGTTCAGTTGCCAAACAGACATTTTTAAATTAAAATAAATTAAATTAAATTAAATTAATTAAATTAAAATACCCAGTTTCCATGTTAATCTTCAAAAGCAGTCGGCAGCAGAACAGTGACTCAGCACAGTGAGAAAAATAAAGCCTTCTTTTCCCCGCAGATTGTCTGGAGCCAGTACCTTGCCTGCTGTTCTCAACGGCCCCCACAGCCTTGCTGATAACCCATTTGACTACACTTGTATGCTTGAGATTGCCAGAAGAGAAACTATCTGTTCCTGGAAGATTGCGCACAGCATTTATTTTATGTCTTCTTGGTCTCTCTCCTCCCTTGGAGCCAGACTTAGTGGAAAATGCTCCTCACAAGTTGCAGTGCCTAGTCAGAGGAAATTCAGATTAGTTCAGTCTTCCAAAAAAGCCTCTAAAGAATTTGCAATTCAGTGACTTTCCTTTCAGACAGGCCTCTGCACTGGAATCTAATTTTCTTACCCAATGGCTGAAAACATGTACGTATACATAATACACAATCGTATTGTCCACTGTCAAGGAGTAGAACATCCACCTTCAATACAAAATGAAATGCATAGATAATTCTATATTTCACCTTGCACTCTCATTTATCTCAAGTTGATATGCCTGTACCGAACAATAAACATTTTATTTATGTTTTCTGCCCATTTTATTATGCCTCTACTTACTGAGAGAAACACTGTTCTCCAACCTCCGTCTCTTGACCCATCAAAGATCTTTGTTTGCACAATAACTATGGACGGTGGATTAAGACAAATCTTGTGTGTTATACTCTGTAAAAGGTACATGAACTCAGTTGCTTTTGGAGGCACTTTCACTTTCAGGATACAGTCAGAAATGGTGATTTGGCATTGAGGTCTACCTATTTTCATCTTAAAATCTGACGTTTCTGTTGTAAGAAATACAGCAACAATATGTTTAATGCATGCTGGGCTGGTGCTAAAGAATGTTAAATATGTGTTGTTTACATAATGATGTCAGCATGTTAAAAAGAGTGCAAAACAACTGAATTAATGACCACAGTGTTCTCTGGAACCCAAAAGGCCCCTCATTAATGTCTTGCTGTAATATTACTTTTGCGATCCACTGTGCTCAGTGGCTCCGCCTTTCCCCTGTTGGTTTTATAGCATTCGTGAGTGTGTGTGTGTGTGTGTGTGTGTGTAAAGTCAACGGTTTTAATCATTACACCTCAGAAATGCAATATTTTATGTTTAGGGCCAAGGTATCTGCTATTACCACCGTTCCCCAGGCTCTCTCTCTCTCTCTCTCTCTCTCTCTCTCTTTCTCTCAGTTGTCCAACCAGCGAGTAGAAAAAGTCACAAAACAGAAAATGCTGCTCCTTACAGAAAAATGTTCAACTCTGAATATCCAACGGTCAGCATTCTGACGGAAGTGGGGGACTTTGGTTGGGTTTTAGGGGAAATGGGGGAACTTCAGAGCTTTGGTTTATAGGATATTTTCGGAGCTGTCACAGCCATTTACATGTGAGGGACTGCTGGGTGTTGGATGCTGGGCCTTCGGTGCATCTGTTCTTCAGGAAACGTGCATCTGTGGAAAGTGTAAAAAGTAAATATATCCATAAAGTCTGCTATACATTACATTGCATAGCCTACCTGTAGAATGTAAAACTCATCCAAGGTCTCTGAAAGGGTAGAGAGTTTACATATTAACTACACTAAAACAAGTGGAAACTGTCTAAGGCACAGCTGGATATTTGGATGGATGTCTCATCTCATGTTGAAAGGATGTTCAGGACGGGCCACATTAGGGTCAATATGACGGATGTGCCCTCACGTCAAGACAATAGCCTTTAGTGTCAGAGAGACGGCTTTAAGGAGACAGTGAAGCCTTGCTGACAACAATTTTTTACGGGATTGGATTTGATACGCCTACACAGCAGACAGAATTCTTAATCATTTATGTTGAGGAAGGTTCAGCTGATATTATACAATACTTTCCGAATAATACATTTAGCTAAATGAAGTCACAATTTAACTTAATTTATATGTGACATTGACATGAACAGCAGTGCCTTCTTTGTAACTCAGAAGTTCTAAGGATGTAGCATTCCTGTAGATTGGAATTGAGTAAAATAGTGTTGTTGATTTTAAAATTTCCAAAAACATTTATTTCATTGTGCTGAAACTACTTTAAAAGATCTGCTTTTTGGGTCGTATCAAAGCAGTTTAAAGTATATACTCCAAGCAAGAGAACAACACCAATTATGAAAAACAATTACTAAGAGTATATTATTCTTTGCAACTTGAACCCATACATTTATCACAATAATGACAAAACTGTAAAATGGCCAAACGAGAGTTCTTCCTCCTTCCACACGGACCAAAGTTCTAATGTTCCTTGGAAGCATCTGCAAAGTGCAGTGCTACAGGCGTCAGGCGTCAGTGCGTCAGGCTGACAGTAGGCATGGATGACATGAGCAGGATGAACCACAGCTGAATGCACAGTAAATGTTGCAGTGTTAATTCAACACTTAAAGAGTTCATTTAAGTCCAAATGATGTCAAATCAACTCTCTGAGTGTTAATAAATGAACACTGCAGAATTTACTGTGCACAATCTAATTGCCAAAATTGTGACAGATCATCACACAACACATATAAAAAGTGGTTTGCTGAGGCCAGTCATAGGAGCCATTACTGATCTGTGTGGTTTGGCTTTTGCTTCCCCCAGGCACCTGATTAAGTCTGGATAAGCAGCCACTTTATAGCTGTGGACGTGCTTAACATCGACAGAAACTGAAGAACCAAGTGAACCAAGTGTAACCAGTGGCCGTGTGCATGTACATTTGAGATAGTAATAACCCATCTGCTGGCTCTCTACCTGCGCATGTAGGGCAGCAGCCTCTTACTCACCAAGTGGCTCTACTCTTTTGGGGCGCTCAGTGGCCGATATTATCTCTTTGATGGGTGACAGGAGGCCATTTATTCCGGCACGGGAGCCTTGGCCAGCTGGCAAACATCTGCCAGGACAGGCTCATTTGTCACAGGTGAGTAATGGGGACAAGAGGCGGGGTCCAGGCTCAAGCAGCCACGGCAGCACCAGACATGCTAGGCTAGGCTCCACCACAATCGACTCCACTACTTCCACTTCATACAGTATCTGTAACACTCATGTAGCGTATCAAAAGGCCTCTGGCTGGCAGCGATTCACACTGGATGATGCGTACAGTATAGAGGAGGGTCTGTGGGTGACTTAATCTTTAGGGGTGGGGGACTGACTCACAATAGTAAGAGTATATCGCAATATTTTTTGTGTACAGTGTATTGTAAATAGGATGACAGCATTCCTGCTTTGTGGAAACGCTCCACCTTGCTATTACATTACATTCATACACTTGTCGAGGGGCATATTTTAGGAAGAAAGACAGTTTTACATAATGATATTTTCTTCTGTAGAGGAAGAAAAATCTGTCAAGCACACACTGGAATATGCTGATGATGGTGAGCAGGGACGTGCACAGGAATTTCAAAGGGCAGTTGCTCTAACCTGAAGAAAGGGCAACCCCCCCCCCCCCCCCCCCCCCCCCCCCCACCCCCCCAAAAAAAAAACCCCATCAACAATGAGCGGCCTTCAGAATTTTTAGGAAACTGCACCATGGGTATTATTATTTTTAGTAGTAGTAGTAGAAGTAGTATATTATTGTCATAATTATTAATATTTTTTATTGTATAGTATCCTGAATATGCGTACCATATGATATAACATGCTAGTTTTTAAACATGTAGGCCTACCTATTAATCATATCAGAGATGATCAGCCTTATGCCCACCTGCCCTAAATGTCTCCTGATCCACATTTCCTCATGTGTGGTATGTGGCTGCCCCTAAATTAAATGAAATTATGAGAAAAAGCCTTGATAGTTTTTAAACCTGTATCAGTCACAGAGATTATCAGTCTTATGCCTTCCTGCCCTATGTGCAGAGGTCTGTGGCTCTGAGTCATCCTCATCTTAAATGAAATGAAATGACGAGTAAATTAATAGGCTAAATATGAGGATGCTTAATCAATTAACCCACTGTCATCTTTATAATCCTTGTAGCAGCCAAAGTAGACTTTAAGTTATAATAAATAGAAATAGTTAAACATTGTTAAAAAGATCATTTAATTTGAATTTGAAATTTAATTAATAGGCATATTCCATGATTAAAATGATGAATATTATATAGGAAAGCTAAAACAATAAGAATTCACAGGTTTAGGTCATTTGTTGGGTCTTTTGTAGCCTATATTAAAAATGTGTACTGTCGCTTTAAGAATGGACGAGCCGGCTTTCATTTCAGATCGCAAAGAACCGTGGCGTGGGAGCACCAGTTCTTATATGTTGCTCTGAAGCTCCGAGCTTCTCGCAGACTTTATAACCTTTTATTTTCATTACAGATATTTTAGTTAGTTCATGCACATTTTGTAGGCCTATGTCTTGAGAAGAACAGTAAACGTCAGTTATCACGTGGAGTGCATTTATTTCAATTAGGTACATGGACATTGACAGTGAACAGTAGCCTATCTTTGGGTCGGAGAATAGGCTATATCAGCGTAAGAAAACGCACTTTCCTAGCGGTCTCACCAAGATCAAACCTCTACAACCCTGAAAAAGATTCTCTGCCTCACCTGCACCTGTTCATTTTTTTTCGCAGCCAACTCTGCAGAGATGTGCTTCCTTTAGCTAGCCTACCCCCTTAAGTTCTCTCTTGCTTGATAAAACGACATGTCATCTGCATGTTTCTTAGTTGGGTTAGCCTTCCACAAAACAACCTGAGCCATGTAAAACGTTGACTGCAAGCAAGCTAGCTGGCTGTCGTATTCCCCCAATATCTGAACGTGGCACACCCCGGCTGTCAGATCATTTAGGATCAAACGTCCTAAACTCGAGATCGGCGTTAAGAGACATGTGATCATGTAGTTTAATACTGTGTAGTCTGCTGTGTTTCCAGCTCACCTCAGGCCGTCAGGGCAGTCGCTCTACTCCCACGACATCTTCGACATATTTTGCGTCTCTGCCCTGGTCGCATGCATGCTTGTTCCCCCCTCCCTCCCATGTAGAGCTGCGCGTGCCCCCCGCATCGCGCATGCTGCCCCTCCCTTTGCCTATCTCGAGGTGCAGGTGAATCTGAATTTGAAAACTTAATTTAGGAAGCTTCAATCAAAAATACGAATTGCAAAGCAAATCAGTTGAAACTGAAATCTTAGCCTATTTTTCCGAGGCATATCTACAGCTGGCTGTCGGGTTTTTTTTGCTACCTAAACGTGGCGCTGGCTGGCTGTCAGATGTATGATAACTAAAAGTTCTAAACTCAACATTGTATTAGAGAGGTTGATTGTGAGCATATTTTGTACCCTAATATGTAGACTGTGTGTAGGGCTCTAGCCGACACCCAGACATCTTCAAAATCTTTCGTGTGTCTTATAGGCGCTCAAGGGCCTGTCCCGTGCCTTCTCCCTCCCCACCGGAGTTGTTGCGTAACCTACCTCACATCGCTCGTGCCCATTCTGGACGGGTCTGATGAATTTGTATGACTGACTTAAGTCTTTATTGTACAAAACTTCAATCAAAATTATGAATTATAAAGAAATCAAATGATATTGAAATATGAAATTATAATTGCCATATTATTTTCCCCTCCCTTGGAAGGGCAATATCAGCCAATGTGGGCAAAAGGGCCGTTGCTCGGGCACCGTGGGCAACTATGCTCTGCACGTGCCTGATGGTGAGTCTGTTGTGTGTTAAATGAAATGAGGCGTTCTCAGAAGCTTGGGTGTAATGGAGTCTGAGGCCTTATCATTTCATCTCAGCCACTTGCAGGAGAATCAATCAGAATATATGTATCCAGAGATCTTACTCTTGCACTGATATGATGAATTTCATTAGCATTGATGTCCCACTAAATGAAGAATCTATGGGCTTGCCATTTCACACTTTTCCCTAACTATAGTTGCACAAATGGTACATACCTCAAAATGGTGCTGATTGGAGTCTATTTCTCTCTTTCTCTCATTTTTTTGCCAGCTTGGCATTTCCAATCTTTGCCTTTGAGATCCTAACAAGAGAGTATTATGAAACTCATATGTCAGCAACCCTGATTGTCAATATCGTCTGCAAAATACCTACTTTGAGCGGGTGCTGTGGTGGTGATTACCACCAAACTGTCAACAAAATCGACCGAAGTCATAAAATGACAGACCCTGCTCTCTCACAGCGGCTGGTCTTTTATCAAGAGGCAGACACCAGTGCAGGTGACGGTGCGAGGGGCTAAATGTCGAGGTTGCTTGCCGAAACAAGTCATCAGAGATCAATTTAGGAGACACTTCACACACACTGTTTCCCCACAATGGCATATAAGCCAAATATATTGTTCATCAAGCCTCTCATTCTTCTCTGTTGACGTTTGCTGTATCCGAAGCAAAAGAGTGGTTTCAAGGCCGACCTTTGTTTCCCTGTGGAAAATGAGCTCTGGTTTGTTGGGTAAGAAGTGACCTTTTCGTAGGGCCTGAATATAGCCCTGTCAGCACTGTGGTCCATGTCTCAAGAGAGAGAGAGAGAGAGAGAGAGATTGTGTGTGCCTGTCTCAGAGAGTGTGCGTATGTTTATGTATTGGGATCTGTGTGTCGGTGAGTGACAGACTGTGTGTGCAGCAAAGCTTTTTGGCATCCCCCCTCTCCCCTCCCCTCCCCCTCCTCACATCTCTCGTTGTTTACTGAGCATCAGAGTCGATGAGCGGGCTTTTTTGTTTTCACTGGAGGTAGCGCTTTCACTGAGTCACACAGCCGGTGGGCACATGGGGGGTGCGATGTAGTGCAGCATACTCGGCAAGGCACCACATCACGCCTGGCTAAGGAACTCTGAGGAATCTGAACAGATCTGATGGCAGATGTAAACTAATTGCGGAAGACGCGAGCGAGCGAGCAAGTTGGCTTAATTACTCCCTTAGGTGAGTCGGAAAAACAACTCCTTTCCATGGCAGTAGTAGTGTCCAGGGACTACCTCCCTCTCCCTCTCCCTCTCTCTCCCTCCCTCCTTCTCATTCTCTCTCTTTCTGTCTGTTTCTATCTCTCCTACACATGATGGCACCCTCCGAAAATAAAATCCTGGGCATGCTTATTGTTGATGCCGTAAGCCAGAGGCCAGAAAAGGCCAGACGGAAGATTCCAGCATGCCCCACTAAGACTACATGAAGGAATATGGCTGGCTGGCTAATGGACTGGTTGGTTGACGGATTGGCATTTTTTCCCCTAAACGATAGCAGCCCTGAATTGTTCTTGGCACTTGCAAGCTGTTTTGCATGTGTGTGTGCGTGTTTGCATCATGGGTGAGATGGCAAGAAAATTTGCTTCAAGCTAAAAGGAGTACATGTATATTTTCAAAGTTGTCGCTCTTGTCTGAAAAAATGAAACATGTTTTTTGTTTGTTTGCTGCTGTGTTGCTGTTGTTTGTTGATGTGTTTTATTGCACAAACTCTATGCATGCACTGGTATATTTCATACTCCCTGCATGTACATTATACTGTATGTTCATTTACAAATAACATGGTAAGACGTTGATTAACACAATGATCATACAGCAGGCACGTGCACTCCAATACGGCAGGGGAGGCTGTGCCTCACCTGTCTCTTCTAGACTTCATGAGAATGATGAGATGCAGTAAATGTGAATAATAGTAACAATAATAACGACTGTTTTCGAGCATATTTACCATAACTACCATTTGTGCAGTATTTAAACAGTTTCAATCATTTTCAATCATTTTTGTGACCAAAACCGCACTATTTTCCCACCTCCTGCTCCGAATACACTGAATTTGGGCCAACTCCCCAGTTGGCCTCACCGCAGATTGCGCAATCCCTCAGTAACAAGCTTCAGCGCATGCGCCATTTTGCTCGTTCTGTGTATGCAATTCGTAATATTGTATTAAACGTTTTTATACACTTAATAGAAATATGTATGGTGTGCCCTCATTTTCCTGATATTTGTTTTCACTATTTTCTACGTGTGATTATCATTTCTTTACTCTGAGCGCTTTGGCATAACCCCATTGAAAAATAGAGTAGTGCGGCGAGCAACACATTGGCCTCACCCTCATTCTGCCGTTGAGTCCAGAGCTGAGTCTAGCCAGAGAGAGTTTAGATTGGTCTAGCTTTGTCAGTGACGTCATAGCGCCACTATATGAAGTTCAAGTGGCTAGCTTGGTCACGTTGACTGCTACCATCGAACTGGATTTCATAACGAAACTAAGATCATTCTCAAAGTTGGATTTCCAAGGGAAACAAGACGTGATAAAGAATGGACGACCGACACCAGAGCTGAGGAAATTGATTCAGGAGATTGGACAGAATATTATTTGATTATTTCACAGTGAGTGGTACAACCGAAAAGACTGGCTATGTGGAATGGGAGGCAACAAGCAAAACAACGTTAGCAGTTTGCTAGCTGGGTTGGATATGTCAAACCGTGAGAATATTATTGCGAGAAGCCCTGTAATCAAGACAGCATTTCAAGGTAAGGAAATTGGATTATTACATTTGCCCGCCGTGGCGTTGACTTGGGTCTAAGTTTTATTTGATTTTGTCAAGATGAAGGAAGAGTTGTTTGAAAAATAGTTCGGTTGCATTGGTTTTACAGTAGCTATGTTTCACATATGCATTCAGGCGTAATCTTAACCTGCAACTAGTGAGAATGTTTTGAATGACATAGCAATGGCTACATGTCTCAAAGAATAATTCATCACGAGTGATGTTGGCAACAGAACGAACTAGGGGTTGTGGGTTCCTGGATTTTGGTTTGGTTTGCGGCTGTGTTCACTTTGCCAGTCCCAGTATGCCCAAGTGATAACGTTGCTTGCTATCCTAACGAGGCAGTTTAAAATGATAATAATCAAACGCTGTATAATACACGTTTTGAGGTTCGGCTCGTCTGACATTCTTTGAAATGTCCATCCTCGAGATGAACGACTGTGGAATATTTCAGCGTCATTGTCTATTGTTTAGCCTATTTAGGTTGAGTTTGGGTCCGCAGTGGTATGATGTGGATGAGTGGGATAGTTGACGGTTCTCAGGAGGAGTGTCCTCAAATGACGCACCATGTCGTGCCTATTTTCTGTCTACTCTAGTCTTTTCTACCGGAGGTGGTAGCTGTCCATGATCACGGCCACTTCTGGCTTCATTATCTATTTCACAGGCTACCAGAAGGATCATCCCGGTGGGGTGATATTCTGTTGTTGAATGCATAATGTGAATTGTTGCTGTGTAAGCGGTAGCCTATTACAACGCAAGCATCGGATCTGTATTTTCGAGTGGTGGAGTGAAAGGAACGCTGATAAGCAGACCTCAAAATTCACCATAAGAGCATTTTTTTTTGTCCAAAATGCTCGTGTGGCTTGGGGTTATCAGCGTCCCCTCTTTCAAAGACCAGAAAACACTGAGAATGGCCTTGTATCTTGACGGCCTATAAAAATACAGTATAATCCTGGACACATATCGCGTCTGATCTGAATGTGGTGTCCACCTTTCTAACAGACATATTGGTGTAGGGAGGAGGAGTAGGCCTAGCAAGCCTAGTAGCGCAGCCTGTGCAGTAGGTAGCCTAGGTAGAACTAAACGTGACTCTGCCGCCAGTTATATGGTGAACTTGACTCAAACTTGTTAAATGGCACTGCCCCACCGTTGTTTACCCACGCCCCCTGCGCCAACGCCGAGTCTGGACCACTGAATCCTGTGTGTGTGTGTGTGTGTGTAGAGTAGAGTAGAGTAGAGTAGAGTAGAGTATCGTTTATTGATCCCAGGGGGAAATTAAGGTGTCAAGTAGCATACACACATAAATAAAGACATAAAGACATTGTCCACAAGACATAACACACATATTTACACATAAAATAAAATAATCATATATAGCTCGCTGTTGCATACTTATTGCCAAGGCATCTCTCTCTCTCACACACACACACACACACACACACACACACACACACACACACACACACACACACACAGTGTGTGTGTGTGTGTGTGTGTGTGTGTGTGTGTGTGTGTGTGAGTGAGTGAGTGAGTGTGAGTGAGTGAGAGAGAGAGATATCTAATAGCATTTTCTCTAAATGCAGTATGTTTTAATATGTAGGCCTACCTTATGTTCAGAAAGCGACATATGAAACTTATAGGTATTTGGCAAATATTGATAAGTCACTGCCTCACCAGCCATAAAGCTGACCGCACGTCACTGTCATACAGTGTGCATCAAATGCACCAACATCATGTGAGTGGCCAAGTTCTAGCCTACTATGACCATGTGACATCAAAATTGCATCTACAGTGGCTGCCTATGAAAACATTGCTAAAATGTGTTTAATTGTTACACAATGTGGTTTCAAAAGGGATGTATTTCAGTTTTTTCTGATCGTTAAACATTTTAATAACTTTGGCTGCTTTAGCAGAACTGTACAGAGACAATCAAATCAGCCAAATAGGATTTGCATGCAGTTTGCAATGTCGGCCTATAACACACACGTTGGAAGATGTAATAAAATGTATTATAAAAGATATGCTAATATGGTATGAGGTTGTATTCATGTGAACAGTTCTGCAAAAAAAATTAAGATACAAAAAATGAGCTTTAGCAATCAGGAAAAAAAACCTGTATTGTAACTGGAGACATGGAAATATGTAAATGTGTGAGGGGGAAAGGAGGCGGAGACTCGCCAGAACAATCTAAAATCCCCGATTATAAATGTTCGCCATGGAGCACGGAGCGAAATTGCAACAGGGAGCGAAAATTGCGAGGTGGTTTAAGAGCCAATTTTTTTGTGTCTGTGTTCTGAAAAATCATGCTGTGAAGAAACCTCTGCTGCATACCAGACCCTCATTTGAGGGAGAGGTGTGTGATTAATCTCTATGTACACAGGGCACACACACACTATAGTTTATCAGTGTTTGTGGTTCTCTTATCTTGTACTGAATCACAAGGGCATATTGAGGACAACTGGACTCTCTGTGTGATGCATAATTCAAAGTGTGATACAGAAACATAGCCTGGTCCTGACCATTCCATAATACTACCATTTCATTTCGTATTCATGGTCTGGAGGTTGTTTGATCTGACGCGATTGCAGGAAGCGGAAAGGAAATGTTCGTAAAAATCAGGATAAGTTGTTGAACATACATGTCTGACGTCTACCTTTGGAGATGTAGGACCGTTCAACAGACATGTCTGACAGAACATCCTACCTTAGGATAAAATTACAATGTAGGACCGTTTGTCAGAACACCGTCCAAATCCTACCGCTCAACATCGCTCCACAGAAAACAGTTACCAGACGTAGTGCAGAGCCAAATCTCTTGGCGGAAGTACGTAGGATGGTGCGCGAGGCTAACAGAAACATAGAAGAAGACCTGTTTTATGTAGCCAAGCATGTAGCCTCCCTCGGTGGGCTAAGCTTTGGGGTATTTAATATTCTTTTTGTCATTTGAATTGCTCTGCACCGGAATTGGTCATGGATAATAAGCCGTTTTTTAAACACCAATCATCACGTATTAGTATTGCCAGTTCAAAACGGTGTTTACAGAGTCTTTAGATGAATAGTAGGCCTGTACCTCAAAGTCAAACTGGCACTCACATTCCAAATAAACGCTGAGAAACATAGTTGTTCATAGAAAATTTCTCATTAACTGGACACGCGGAGATACCTGAGAGACATTTCAGGGCAAGGCTGAGATGTACTGAGAAAAGTTTTCTCTACGCTGAAGTTTGAAGGAGGTGTATCTGCCTTTAGCCAACCCATAATACCTGGTTGTGGCAGATGCAATAAGCATAATGATATAAATGTGTCCAAGCACTCCCGTACAAATGTAGCACAGTCAGGTATCACTCATAACAAACACTCCATTTGTTGGCTGATGGCTGGCTGATTGATGAGGAAAGGTTCTCCAGAGGAACAACAAGTCATTGAACTGCAGCTACACTCTGGGCCGGGGTGCATTTCTGGACAGTGACATTTCTAACTATATTAGCAACTTAGTCAGAGATTCTTTAAATATAGAGATATGCCAACATAATAGGTTTCTATGGGTAGCTAACGTGACCAGGTTCCGGTCTGCCTAAAGGGGCGTGTCATAATGCTCCTACAATGAATAGAACAGTCCTTAGGTCTGCCTAAAGGGGGATCCCCCCCTCCCCCTTGCAATAGTAGAACCCGGAAACAATGGGCCAACGGAACCTCTCTCTTATCTACTCTCTCTGACTTAGTTGATTGCAATGCATTTTTCCATTGGCAACTCGTTAGCAATGCTTTGAAGAGACGTAGTCCTAGTATACCAGGCTAATAGAGGCTGTGCTAGCACACTCCCAAAATCTCCCTCACGTCAGTGCTGAGGTGATTATAGGGAGACCTCCAGGGGCTGTCAATAACTCGTGAAATGTCAAATGACCAGTGAATTTCAAAATACTATCATGTAACGAATGCCAGCTATTAGTACTCAGTGTAGAGCGCTAGTATACTAAAGCTCCCTCTTGACACCACCAGACACGTGTGTCAAGTGTTTGCTGTGTCTTTTGTTCACAGGAGTGACTCGGGTTTTGAACATCTCTTCTGGCAACAGTGGTATGCAGGCAGGCAGCCACAGCTCTGAGTAAACAAAGTCAAGTGGATTTAGTGAAGGACAAGTCAGATGTAAAGCACTAACATGCGCCTGAACATTTTTCTTCTCTCTTTTTTCTTTTTTTTAAAGTCAAATGTTTTTCATATTCGTTCAGGGCCACAATCATTTTGATGGAATAGCAGAATGTTGTTTTCTTCAAATGTTTGTTTAGATGAGCTCTGGGGTCCGTTTCTCGATTCTTGTCGTTGCTAACCATCTTAAGACCGTCTTAAGACCGTCTTACCGTTCCCTTGGATTTAGTGGTGAGCGTCGCTGTCGAGAGAGAGTTGAGTTGCTCGTACGAAGGACTTTGCTAACGACGATAGCAAAGACACTTTTGAGAAACGGACCCCTGGACACAGTGTATTTTAGATGTAAAAAAGACACATCAAGGAGACAGATGGGTATGAAGCAGACAGATGGCCTTGAAAAAGCTGACAGATCCCTCTTCTTACCTTAAAGACAAACACCTTGTCTGAGGTGACTAAAGTGTCGTGAAGACGTTTGCAGTATGAGGATGTAACAATAATAAGTTCTGCAGTCCTCAGTACTACTGAGGCACGGTGACCTTTGGACTAGGACTTGTCAACACATCATAAGATCCCCTCCTCAACTCCCATTGGCATACTGTAAGGTTTTGTTGATAGTTATATAAAAATAGAACAAAATGCATACTGTAATAACATGTTGTCCCTAAAACATCATACACATCTAATGGAAGTTGGGCAACAGAGGATTTATTAGCCTCGTATGCAACCAAGCAGGAAAATGCTTGATCCAAACGAGATCTGCTTTATCTTAAAAAGGTGGGTTTGAATGCTTGGCAAACAAGTTGGACAGTTTTTTTTCTAACGTGATTTCCCAAGACATAAAAAAACGCTGCTTCCTACTTGGAGCAGCGAGTGAACTGCCTCACAAGGATGTGGACTACACCCGCAATTTATGTCAGCTAGATGAATGCCAATCAGGGTAGATTACAGACGGCATGGAGGAGGTCTTCTGCCCAGCACTTTCTCTCACCTAACTGCTTCGCTGCTTAGCAAAAACTTTGTTCCCACGATGGTTTAACGCCATGCGACATGACTGCGGCACAGAGGCCACCCGCATATGCTGCGTCGCAGACAGAAACCGGGGTGCTTCACGCGGACACAGTGGGCATGCTCGCTGCCTAGCAAACTTGCTGCTTGGCAGAAAAAAATCGCCATCACGAACGACCTTATTGTCTTGTGCAGAAATTTCCAAGTAATTCCCACCAGTCGTGGCTCCTTCATTTAGGCAGTTACTGCTGAGCCCCACCCATTTCTCATCTACTTGTTTCAAACTCCAATTGTCTATTGAACAGATGAGGTGCTTCTAAATAATCTTGTAATTTATTAACACAAGCTTACTGCATTTGCCAGTGCAGAGAGACAAATGGGACTTGTCCAGAACAGAATAAGTGCGATCGAGATACCGCAACGACTGTATGCGCATTTAGACAGCAATGCATTCTGGCTCAAAAAGTTGCATGACGGTTAGATTTCCTGTCAAACTTCAAAATTTCGGTGATGTTGCGTTGACGAGATGACATCACATGGTGTCAAACTATCTGGGGATGAATGCGACTGCAGTCAGATCTTGCAACCTCTGCAGTTGCTTATCCCCTTCAACGCTCATCTGCAGACCGCCTCCGAGGTCACGCACCCATGAACTGGTTGGTCAACAACTCATTCAGGTGCGTATATGAGTCTTGTCTCACACCTCTACACAAGTTTGTGCAGGTCCTCACATCAGCTCCTCCTCACTGCCTGTCCCCCCAATCCTCACACGTGGTGTGTTAGTATGAGCAAACTGGTGCGAGCTCATCGTCTCATTCATATTTGTGGCCGACTTTAAATGCGCTGTATTTAATAACACCCACAGAGTGACAACAAGTTCTCGCTCACGTGCTTCGTAAATATTGGTCGACAGCAATAAAGACATATGGGGCTACTATGTAGATGCCTAATGTGCGCAGTGGATCATGGGAGGTGGAGTTTACTAACAGACGTAACTCTGTGGTTAACTCTTTCCTTGCCTGCTTACAGTACATGACAACGCAATTTGTTTAATTAACTCGATCGCCAAAATGTCTCCCTACTTGTTTTCCTAGCCACTGGTTGCTACTGATGTCCTCATTCCTATGTTTGCATATGCTGTACAATAATTAGAATGAATAAACTGGTGCCTGTTAATTGCGCTACTAGAGTTGTTAAGGTTACAATTCATAGCCATGTTGATATGGAACAGCAATTATAGCCTACATATCGTTTCAGGTACAGCCAGTATCCAATTTTGAGAAAGTTCTTTGTCTCTCACTCGTCATTAATACCATTATTACCTTGGCAACTGTATTCTTTTGTGAACACCACCAGTGCTACTGTTTCTGCAGAGGTTGGTATATGGTTATTTTGTCCTTATAGTCCAGGAGCCCAGGGGGCTCTACCTAGTTGGGAAGGTTACCAATTTTTATGGGTAATATGATGTCTGGCATGGTCCCCAGATAGAGGAACCGCACGTCTGCCGAGTTCCCTCGGGTGGGTGTGGCAAGGAGGGGGTAAAACTGGTACCCAAAAAATGGGCTAGATCAGTTGGTGAGGTTACCACTTGGAACCTGTTGTAAATTGTTCATCATAGTCCCCTGATAGAGAAATGACCACTGCCAGACATTTTTAGTGGTGGGTTACCCCCGGCAGACGCCCCCGTATGATGATACCCCCAAAAATGGGCTAGATCAGTTGGTGAGGTTACCACTTGGAACCTGTTGTAAATTGTTTGTCATGGTCCCCTGATTGAGGAATGGCCACTGCCAGACGTTTTTGATGGTGGGCGGGGCTTGCCAGACATCATTAACTGGGGGGTAAAAAGTGGGCTAGATCAGTTGGTGAGGTTACCACTTGAAATCTCTTGTAAATTGTTCTTCATAGTCCCCTGATAGAGAAATGACCACTGCCAGACATTTTCAGTGGTGGGGGACCCCTGGCAGACGCCCCCGTATGATGACATCCCCAATATAGGCTATGTCATTCACATAAGGTTTGAACCAGACATGGTACAAAAAGACAAATGAGACCACTTTATTATTTTTTTAATAAAAAAATCCTAGTCATAAAAATATCCTAGTCATAATGAATACTTAAATACTTAATTAAATATTCCACAGAGCACCTTAAAGCAATTTGTGGACAAATTGCGCTGATATTGAAGGCCTGTGAATTGTACTAAGAAATTGCACTACTACATGCACTACTGCACCATTGTATGTTAACAGCAATTTGAAATTCCCACTTTCCAGCAGCTCTGAAGATTTAGAATCAAAATACTTAACATAGGCATACACAGCAGCAGGGTGTGTTGCATATTGCAGGTGTTCAGGCCGTTGCTGTGAGGTATAGCATGCACATGTGCAGTTCCATTGGCGTGTGCGTGTGTGTCAGACATCCAATCCAATAACAAATTCATCCACCCACCCAGGGCCTCTTCTTGTTGATATTGTATACTCTCAGTCAAATGTTCCACAGAGGAGGCGATTTCTGCCATCCACCCAGCCCTTACCTGGACAAAATGAGTAATATGAGAGAATGCTCTGATATGTGAGGATGCTGGGCATAGACTTCAATTCAGCATTCAACACCATAATAGTATATTTCATGTAGGCCTACAGAATGTGCAAGCTGAGTCATTGACCATCCACACAGCACCCATCACTGACTTTGTTACTGGTGTATAGAGAGCAGTGACGTGCGGTCAGCTTTATGGCTGGTGAGGCAGTGACTTATCAATATTTGCCAAATACCTATAAGTTTCATATGTCGCTTTCTGAACATAAGGTAGGCCTACATATTAAAACATACTGCATTTAGAGAAAATGCTATTAGATATCTCTCTCTCTCACTCATTCACTCACACACACACACACACACACACACACACACACACACACACACACACACACACACACACACACACACACACACACACACACACACACACACACACACACACACACACACACACACACACACAACACACACACACACACACAGGATTCAGTGGTCCAGACTCGGCGTTGGCGCAGGGGGCGTGGGTAAACAACGGTGGGGCAGTGCCATTTAACAAGTTTGAGTCAAGTTCACCATATAACTGGCGGCAGAGTCACGTTTAGTTCTACCTAGGCTACCTACTGCACAGGCTGCGCTACTAGGCCTGCTAGGCCTACTCCTCCTCCCTACACCAATATGTCTGATCTGAATGTGGTGTCCACCTTTCTAACAGACGCGATATGTGTCCAGGATTATACTGTATTTTTATAGGCCGTCAAGATACAAGGCCATTCTCAGTGTTTTCTGGTCTTTGAAAGAGGGGACGCTGATAACCCCAAGCCACACGAGCATTTTGGACAAAAAAAATGCTCTTATGGTGAATTTTGAGGTCTGCTTATCAGCGTTCCTTTCACTCCACCACTCGAAAATACAGATCCGATGCTTGCGTTGTAATAGGCTACCGCTTACACAGCAACAATTCACATTATGCATTCAACAACAGAATATCACCCCACCGGGATGATCCTTCTGGTAGCCTGTGAAATAGATAATGAAGCCAGAAGTGGCCGTGATCATGGACAGCTACCACCTCCGGTAGAAAAGACTAGAGTAGACAGAAAATAGGCACGACATGGTGCGTCATTTGAGGACACTCCTCCTGAGAACCGTCAACTATCCCACTCATCCACATCATACCACTGCGGACCCAAACTCAACCTAAATAGGCTAAACAATAGACAATGACGCTGAAATATTCCACAGTCGTTCATCTCGAGGATGGACATTTCAAAGAATGTCAGACGAGCCGAACCTCAAAACGTGTATTATACAGCGTTTGATTATTATCATTTTAAACTGCCTCGTTAGGATAGCAAGCAACGTTATCACTTGGGCATACTGGGACTGGCAAAGTGAACACAGCCGCAAACCAGACCAAAATCCAGGAACCCACAACCCCTAGTTCGTTCTGTTGCCAACATCACTCGTGATGAATTATTCTTTGAGACATGTAGCCATTGCTATGTCATTCAAAACATTCTCACAAGTTGCAGGTTAAGATTACGCCTGAATGCATATGTGAAACATAGCTACTGTAAAACCAATGCAACCGAACTATTTTTCAAACAACTCTTCCTTCATCTTGACAAAATCAAATAAAACTTAGACCCAAGTCAACGCCACGGCGGGCAAATGTAATAATCCAATTTCCTTACCTTGAAATGCTGTCTTGATTACAGGGCTTCTCGCAATAATATTCTCACGGTTTGACATATCCAACCCAGCTAGCAAACTGCTAACGTTGTTTTGCTTGTTGCCTCCCATTCCACATAGCCAGTCTTTTCGGTTGTACCACTCACTGTGAAATAATCAAATAATATTCTGTCCAATCTCCTGAATCAATTTCCTCAGCTCTGGTGTCGGTCGTCCATTCTTTATCACGTCTTGTTTCCCTTGGAAATCCAACTTTGAGAATGATCTTAGTTTCGTTATGAAATCCAGTTCGATGGTAGCAGTCAACGTGACCAAGCTAGCCACTTGAACTTCATATAGTGGCGCTATGACGTCACTGACAAAGCTAGACCAATCTAAACTCTCTCTGGCTAGACTCGACTCTGGACTCAACGGCAGAATGAGGGTGAAGCCAATGTGTTGCTCGCCGCACTACTCTATTTTTCAATGGGGTTATGCCAAAGCGCTCAGAGTAAAGAAATGATAATCACACGTAGAAAATAGTGAAAACAAATATCAGGAAAATGAGGGCACACCATACATATTTCTATTAAGTGTATAAAAACGTTTAATACAATATTACGAATTGCATACACAGAACGAGCAAAATGGCGCATGCGCTGAAGCTTGTTACTGAGGGATTGCGCAATCTGCGGTGAGGCCAACTGGGGAGTTGGCCCAAATTCAGTGTATTCGGAGCAGGAGGTGGGAAAATAGTGCGGTTTTGGTCACAAAAATGATTGAAACTGTTTAAATACTGCAAAAATGGTAGTTATGGTAAATATGCTCGAAAACAGTAGTTATTATTGTTACTATTATTCACATTTACTGCATCTCATCATTCTCATGAAGTCTAGAAGAGACAGGTGAGGCACAGCCTCCCCTGCCGTATTGGAGTGCACGTGCCTGATAGAGAGTGAACTACACCAAATTCTTAGGGAGGACATCTGCTGGACCAACACTTCATCATTGATTAAGCCCACCAATGCCACTGCTTCCTGGGTAAAGTTGAGTGGGCATTTTCACCTCCCATCCATCATGAACATTTGTTCAGCTAGTGCCATTCATTCAAGTTGGCCCATAATGTGCTCTGTGGCAAGTACGTTTGCTGGGTCCCCTACCAGAGTCCACAGCATGGATGGGATGCCAGGAGACATGCCAGTACACCAAGGGACATGGAGGAGGACATAGGAGAGTTTACAATCCAGCAGCGGGATACAACAGCAGTGTAGGAATGGGATTGACCCAGAACACAAATCACCCCCCTAAAACAACTGCATCAAGTCTTTGCACTGCTTGCTATGTGCACGAAACCCACTCTGTTCTACAAGATATATCTACTACTGCTGCTGATAATGTATGGGCTCTAGTATGTATTTATGGCTGCTGTAGTTTGACATGATCTTTGTTGTGTACTTAAGGATATATTATTTGTTTGCACTGATAGGCCTACATACAGTACGCAGCTATACCTATGGAACTGTACTATGTGACAGCAGCTTTACCTGCATACCTCACAAGAACTGCTTGGGCCCTGCAAAACACACACACACACACACACACACACACACACACACACACACACACACACACACACACACACACACACACACACACACACACACACACACAATGTGACTGCACCTTTACCTGCAGTATCTCACAATAACTGCCTGGGCCCTGTAACATGCATCACACCATTGCTACGCCCCCACATTGACATAGCTCTATTTATTTGTTCATCACTTTATTATTTCTCAATACTTGAATACTGTTATTGGTCCTGTCTTGCACTTTAATGTCTGTCAGTTAATGTCAGTCCTGTGTATGTCTATGTTGGGGAATTCGGGTAAATTGGGCCACTTTGGGCCATTCACTTATGTGCAAAAAAGTGGCCAAATTTACCGGAATATTATCTCAATATTCAGAACTGCTGGAGAAATTTCAAATTGCTGTTAACATACAGTGGTGCAGCAGTGCATATAGTGCAATTTCTTAATACAAATCCCAGGCCTTCAATGTCAGAATATTTTGTCCATGAATTGCTTATAGGTGCTTTGTGTAATTTATTTGGTTGTTTATTTCCCAGAATCCATACTGCCCATTCAAAACATTACCTTTTTATGAATATTGACCACTACCATCAAATTCTAAGTATTCATTATGGCTGGGAAAATTGCACTTTTCATACATGCAAAGGGGGAACTTCTCAATTGTCTGCCCTTTTGAAATAGACATTTTTAGCTCAAAACTTACTGCACTTTGGTCATAATAGTAAATATTGGTTCATTATTTTGTAAAAATGAGTGAAATATTCTGGCCACCATCCTACAAAATGCACTTAATAAGTCAGAAACATGTCATATTTGCATTGTTTTTGAAAGCCTAAACATTGATTCCTGTTCGAAATTGTGATATCTGTTCAATTTAAGTCATTCTGTCCTAAAAAAAAGTACCCAATTGACCCTTCCAATCATTTCTCCATGTTGGAATTATCTAAAATGGTTCAAACCTTATGTGAATGTCATAGTCTATATTGGGGATGTCATTATACGGGGGCGCCTGCCGGGAGTCCCCCACCACTGAAAATGTCTGGCAGTGGTCATTTCTCTATCAGGGGACTATGAAGAACAATTTACAAGAGATTTCAAGTGGTAACCTCACCAACTGATCTAGCCCACTTTTTACCCCCCAGTTAATGATGTCTGGCAAGCCCCGCCCACCATCAAAAACGTCTGGCAGTGGCCATTCCTCAATCAGGGGACCATGACAAACAATTTACATCAGGTTCCAAGTGGTAACCTCTAAACTGATCTAGCCCATTTTTGGGGGTATCGTCATACGGGGGCGTCTGCCGGGGGTAACCCACCACTAAAAATGTCTGGCAGTGGTCATTTCTCTATCAGGGGACTATGATGAACAATTTACAACAGGTTCCAAGTGGTAACCTCACCAACTGATCTAGCCCATTTTTTGGGTACCAGTTTTACCCCCTCCTTGCCACACCCACCCGAGGGAACCCGGCAGACGTGCTGTTCCTCTATCTGGGGACCATGCCAGACATCATAGTACCCATAAAAATTGGTAACCTTCCCAACTAGGTAGACCCCCCTGGGCTCCTGGACTATTACATCACTTAAATTGCCTTTAATTGAATTTGCTTATTATTTTCTTTAATTATGTGCGATGAGCGAAGTCCACTCTGAAAGAAATCTCTATATGCAAACCTCTCATTAAGCTTTGCTGGGGAAAAACGAATTAGGGGTGTGAGTCTTACTTGTCTGATTACCTATTTCATGTAATTGCAAACACAATCAATTCAGAGGTAACAGACCCATTTTCTAAAGCCATTTTCTGTGGGGAAAAAAGAGAAAATCATTCCAAATGGAATAATAATCAAATAATCAGAAGCTGTGAGTGGTTTTGAAAACAGGTTTCTGATTTAAGTAGATGAACAAGTCTCTGGTGGTTTTTAAAAAAAGGTAATAGGTTTACCACTCCTTCTCCATGCTACGGGTCTTGCAGTTATTTCCAGCACACTTGAGAATGAGCAGCCTGTTCATGCAATACGTATGTCATGGTATGCACATGCATTGAGACAATTACAAAGGAAATATCCATACTGGAGTGTGTACAGTATGGGGATGATCAGCTGGGAGGGGACACTACATCTTTGGCAAATAACCCTCCTGCTAACTCACAGGAACATGCTGATGACCAACACCATGCGACATGTTGGCAAAGCAACGTTGGGAAAAAACTACTAAAGCTGGGCTTACACTGTGCGACTTTTGCCCCGGAGGAGTCGGGCCGATTTCTTGCTCAATCGCAGGTCAATCGTGAGTCTCGCATCGCGCAGTGTACATGGGGTAACGACAAGCGATTTCGCCTCACGATCTTGCAATCGCAGGGACGCAAGAAAATCAAAACTGTTTGAAATTCTGGCTCATATAGTGTGAGGACGTGAGTCATGAGATATGAACTTCTAAATCACGAAATTTCCTTGTGCAGTGTAAGCAGGAGCTTAATACCCACGAGTGAAAATATCGCACAGTGTATGCCCGGCTTTAGTGCTTTAATGGTTTCTTTGAACACAGCAACTCTGGTGACTGTTGCAGAGTCATTGCATCACAACTCTAAACATTGCATGTCGCCACAGTTTTGTCCAACATTGATTTAAACCCTAATCTAAAAGAGGTTACCAGCATACAAGCAAAGCTCTCATGCAAGCTGTGTGATTGCTCTAAACTTTTGAGATAGGCCTACTATGTTAACTTCTGAGATACAGTATGGGGCAAATAGAATAACAACCAGGCATGCACTGCACAAGAAAATATATTTGTGGGGGACATGACAGTAACAAGAGATATACACAAATTACACACATCCAGGCCTGCACACAAGCCCTCTTGTTGCTATTGTATTTGGTCCATAATATGAGAGAGAGAGGGAGAGAGAGAGAGAGAGAGAGAGAGAGAGAGAGAGGGAGAGAGAGAGAGAGAGAGAGAGATATGAATATGATTATATAAATTTCATATGAAAGCAGGTCTTTGAACAGGGGAGGCCATTCAGGTGTCCAGTGAGCTACCACTGAAATCCTTCCTCTCCTACTGTACCTCCGCTCTCCACTCTTCTAGGACTCTCCAGTGCACATGCATGGAGCCCAGCTGAGATTTTGTTCAAGTGACACAAAATATCTCCAATCATCTCGATTCACAAATGAAGCGATGAGCTTCAGACCAGTCATTTCTGCACAAGCCGTCTTTCTAACCATCTTTCCGCTCCACTTTTTGTAATGTGTCCTACTCAAAAAAAGGAAGGAAGAAGAAAAGAAAGGCATGAATTATGCATGGATTCTTATAACTCCATTAGGTTTATATATTCAACTTTTAGCCAGACACCCATGAAATTATGCGGTTTAATGTAGCTTTGAAAGAGTATTTATCATGTTCCGATCATGGGGCGATAGAATTTAGCAGGTGGCTTTTTCCTACTCTGAGATAAGCGCATAGCGGAGCGTCCTTGTTAAATGGATCTACAAAAGGTCAGAGAATATGAAAATCCACCACCACCATTTGACTATTCTCATAATTAAATGCTGTATCTCAGGCTTATCACTTTTCCACACTAGACCACATTTCTATTTTTTTAAAAACTTGTAGAGGGGGGAAACTGATTTTTCAAAGACAGTTTTTACCTTTGTTAAATAAAATCCATTTTGACAAAGAGCAGTAAATTCATATTTCTCATTGCTGAATCATATGGCATTAAATTATTTTCTGTATGCATCAGATATGCAACAGGCATTGTTTTTGCCCTACCAATTTTGCCTTGCAGCGTTTTGTTTTGTTGGAGAAAAGAAACCAATCTTTGCTGGTACATTTCTGATAGGACAGTTCTGATGTTCAATATTTAGACCACTGGCTGTGATGAAGGAAAAACAGGATCTCTGCCTTACCCGCTGATAATCTATTCCACCCTCGCTTATCCCGAGGCTTGTAATGATTCAGGTCCACTGATGCTAATTAAGGCTAATTGTGTGTGTAAAACGTCTCTTTCTGTCCTGTTTCATCATTAATCATAATTCTGCATCATACCGAACAGCCCAGAGGGCATGTTTATGATGGGGTAGTTGTCATGACAACTTCTTGACCCTTATCCGACCTGTCCAATGGCGCAGGGAGAAGATTTGGTTGGTAGCCATGGTGAACGACTGACAGAGACCACCCATTAACCTGTGGGAGATAAATCCTTTCACAGACGCCCTCATCGCCTCGCACACTTTAAGTAGCAATTGGATCTATTCCAGTTCAATCTATTCCTGTTGATGTGACCTAGCAATTACACAATGCACCATAGCTAATGTTATGATGATGGCTGATGTTAAAGCACAATCATTAAGTGTAAGAAAGTGAAAGTATTATACAGTTTTTACACAAGTATTACACAATTCGTTCCATGAGTGCATTGGATTACAGTTGTGTGCACAGCTAGATTCAATCCCATGACACTTCGGAAGTGATGCATACTGTAGGCCTAAAAATGATCACAAAACAAGTATAGCCTACTCATGAAACCAGGTAGGTTAGTAAAGAATTCCTTTTAATACAAACTGAATAGTAGACTGAATAATAGATAGTGCTGAACAAAGACTAAGTGTGACCTCAGGTTGTGTTTGCGAATCCCAGGATTTAACTGCATTAATTGCTTTTAACACCTTTTATGTATTTAAATGGCTTTTATCACTTTCATGTATCTTGTCATTTTACACTTCATCCTCCTTGTGTTGGTCTGTGCTGTCAGTGTTTGCCACTGCACACCGTGCCCAGATGTCTTTGTCTATTGGAATGCTGCTAAAAATGCTTTGCATGCTACTAATATGCTTTATTGATTTTATTTATTCATTTTATTTTTTAATATCATTCTAGACAGACACCGTACAGCACGTTGGACAGCTTGCATTGTTTTAACATGTACTTTATAAATGAAATTTGCTTTACTTTTTTTACTTGTTTACTTTACATTAAAGCGATGGTTCGGAGTAGAATCACCCTAATGCCATTTGAACCGTGACACCCATCCACCTTTACACCCGAAGTGTTTTCTGTCAGGTACGAGACGGAGGAACCAAGTGCGTTCAAACCCAGAACGGTATTTATTGAATTAGGGAAAGGGGAGTGGGAAAGGAGAAGTGTTTCTAGTTCTGGGTTTCTGAGGGGTACCAGGGTTGGAGGGGTCACCGGGGTTACAGGGGTCACCAGGGATCCAGGGTTCCAGGGGTTTCGGGGTTCCAAGTGCCGTGTGTGTGTGCTTCCCCAGGAAATGGAGTAGCGAACACGGGAGCTGGAGAGTCCGGGAGTCCTGGGGAAAACACACACACAACAGCAGGTGAAAACAAGGCAGCGGCACAGTTCAGGGCAAATCCAAGTTGAAAGAGTAAAGCAGAAGGCAGGTCAAAATTACCGGGGCAGAAGAGAGATCGGAGTCGAAGGCAAAGGCGGGTCGGGTTTCCAGGGTGGGAGAACAGAGCAGAGTTCAGGCGGGTCCGGGTACAGGAGTCAGAGGTAGCAGGAGCAGACTGGTAACGTGTGAACTTGCAGACGATCTGACAAGGAATGACTGAAACACAGGGCTTTATATACAGAGCATGGTTACTGGCAAATGCAGTGCAGCTGGAGAGTTAACGAGGCTGAGTGAGAGAGAGCAGAGTGGAGACAGGTGAGGGTGATTAGGCAGAGCAGTGAGCAGAGTGGAGCAGAGTAGGGACAGGTGGAGGTAATCAGAGAGAGTGGAGAGCAAGGTGACAGATGATTGGAACCAATTGAGTGTAGTTACCAGGCAGGCAGAGGGAATCTATGACAGAACCCCCCCCCCAAGGGACGGCCCCAGAAGTCCCAAACAGAACCACCGAGGCGGGGTGGGCGGAGGGGGGAACCGGAGGAGGGCTAGTATTCCTCTGACCGGTCGGAGTCCATCGCCACCTCATCTGCGGACAACTCCTCCATCTCAGTGTCCCCAGCGGAAGAGGCACCATCAGACAAGGCCGGGTCGGGGTCAGAGCCAGGGACAGGTGCAGGCACAGAGTTGGGGCACGGTGCAAGAGCAGGCACAGATGCAGGGTCAGGAGTGGGCATCACCAGCGGAACGGCTGGCAGGGCAGGAACACGTCGGACCCTCCCGGGGCGACCCCTCCGAAGGGAGGGCTGGTCAGGATGGAGGCGATGAAACTCAGTGATCACAGCCGGATCTACTATTCTGCTGGCGGGCACCCACATCCTTTCTTCTGGGCCGTAGCCCTCCCAGTCCACCAGGTACTGGAGACCTCTTCCCCGTCGACGTGATTGGAGGAGGCGTTCAACAGTGTAGACCAGTCCCCCCTCGATCACGCGAGGAGGAGGTGGTGGCTGAGCATCAGGGAGTAGATCACTCTCGTGCACCGGTTTTAGCTTGGACACATGGAAGGTTGGGTGGACCTTCATGGAGCCGGGGAGCTTGAGGCGGACAGCCGACCTATTGATCACCCTCTCCACAGGAAACGGGCCAACGTACCGGGGTGCCAACTTGCGGGACTCCACTCGGAGCGGAAGATCCTTGGTGGAGAGCCATACCTTTTGCCCCACCCGGTATGTAGGGGCTGGAATCCTCCGACGATTGGCTCCCGTTGCATAACTGGCCACTGACCGGAGGAGGGTGGTCCGGGCTTGGGACCAGGTTCTGCGGCAACGTCGTACAAGGGCCAGGGCAGACGGGCAGGATACCTTGGGCTCCTGACTGGCGAACAGTGGCGGCGGGTAGCCGTACACACAATGGAAGGGGGACAAGCCAGTTGCGGAGCTCGGGAGGGAGTTATGGGCATATTCCACCCACAGGAGCTGCTGGGACCAGGATCGGGGATTGCGTGAAGTCATGCAACGGAGGGACTTCTCCAGCTCCTGGTTAAATCTCTCTGACTGTCCGTTGGACTGAGGGTGGAAGCCGGAGGTAAGACTGGCTGTGGCCCCGATGAGTAGACAGAACTCCTTCCAGAAAACGGACGCAAACTGGGGTCCCCGGTCAGAAACGATGTCGGTGGGCAGGCCGTGTATCTTGAAGACGTGTTCCAGGACTAATTGCGCTGTCTCCTTTGCAGAGGGTAGTTTTGGAAGTGGAACAAAATGGGCCATCTTGCTGAATCTGTCAACAATGGTGAGGATAAGTGTTTCCATTGGACGGGGGCAGACCAGTGACAAAGTCTAACGACAGGTGGGACCAGGGGCGTTTGGGCACAGGCAGAGGTTGGAGTAGTCCTGCAGGGGGGCGACTGGAGGTTTTGTTTTGGCTGCAGGTGTGGCAAGCCCTTACATAGTCCTGGATGTCGGTCCTCATCGTGGGCCACCAGAACCGTTGGGAGAGTTGGCGGAACGTTCGCTCCATTCCAGGATGGCAGGTTAGGTGAGTGTCATGACCCCACTGGATCACCTGTGATCTGAGTTGACCTGGGACAAAGAGGCACTCATCGGGGCAAGCACTGGGGCCGGGCTGGTCTCGGATCGCCTCCCTGACAAGTCTCTCTATGTCCCATGTCAGAGTTGCAATGATGCAGGAGCTTGGGAGGACAGGAGCTGGTTCCTTCATTGGACCTTCGTCCTTCTGAAAAACCCGGGAGAGAGCATCAGGTTTAGCGTTGCGGGATCCTGGACGATATGAGAGGGTGAAGTTGAACCGGGTGAAGAATAGAGACCAGCGGGACAGACGTGGATTCAACCTCTTGGCCGTTCGGATGTACTCCAGGTTTTTGTGGTCAGTCCATACCAGGAACGGAGTATTGGTACCCTCTAGCCACTGCCGCCACTCCTCCAATGCAAGTTTCACGGCTAGTAATTCCCGGTTGCCAATGTCATAGTTCTGCTCAGCTGGGGTCAGTCTGCGTGAGAAAAACGCGCAAGGGTGCAACTTGCCATCCACTGCGGCACGTTGGGAGAGAACCGCCCCGACCCCAATGTCTGATGCATCTACCTCCACTACGAACTGCCGATCGGGGTCAGGCATTTGGAGGATGGGGGCAGAAGTGAAGTGAGCTTTCAAAGTTCTGAACGCCTGGTCGGCCTCTGGTGTCCATCGGTAGTGGACCTTGGTGCTGGTGAGGGCAGTCAACGGGGAAGCAACTTTACTGTAATTCCGGATAAATCTTCTATAGAAGTTGGCGAAGCCCAGGAATTGCTGCAGTTTCTTGCGACTCTCCGGCACTGGCCAAGAGGTAACGGCTGAGACCTTGGCAGGGTCCATCCGAATGCTTCCCTCTGCTACTATATACCCCAGAAAGGAAACAGACTTGGCGTGGAACTCACATTTTTCTGCTTTGATGAAGAGAGAGTTCTCCAGGAGGCGATGCAGAACCAACTGGACATGGCGGACGTGTTCAGACATGTCTTTTGAGAATATTAAAATGTCATCCAGGTAAACAAATACAAAGATGTTGAGCATGTCCCTGAGGATGTCGTTCACAAGGACCTGAAACACTGCTGGGGCATTTGTAACACCAAAGGGCATGACCAGGTATTCATAATGTCCGGTTGGGGTATTAAACGCTGTCTTCCACTCATCGCCCTCTCGCATCCGTACCAGATGATAAGCATTCCTGAGGTCGAGTTTGGTGAAGACGGTTGCCCCCTGGAGGAGTTCAAAGCCGGATGACAGGAGTGGCAGAGGGTACCGATTCTTGATGGTTATGTCGTTCAACCCACGGTAGTCGATGCATGGACGGAGAGATCCATCCTTTTTTCCAACAAAAAAGAATCCAGCACCTGCAGGGGAGGATGATGGACGGATGATTCCAGCGGCCAAGGAATCGTTGATGTATGTCTCCATGGATCTTCTTTCAGGGGCCGACAAGGAATACAGGCGGCCCTTAGGAGGCGCGGTGCCCGGCAGGAGGTCAATGGCACAGTCGTATGGCCGGTGAGGGGGCAGAGAAGTGGCCTTGGACTTGTTAAAGACCTCACGTAATCCATGGTAACTGGCAGGTACATTTGAGAGGTCTGGGATGGAGTCAGGGGATTCAGGACTGGTGGGTATGACGGCTCCTCTCAAGCAGGTTCGGTGGCATTCTCTTCCCCACTCCCGTATTACTCCGGTTTCCCAGACGAAGTGGGGGTTATGTTGACGGAGCCATGGATATCCTAGGATGAGTGGTTGCCCTGGTGAGCGCAGGAGATGAAACTGGATAGCCTCCTGGTGGTTTCCCGACAAGTGCATGGTTACTGGGGCTGAGATGTGATTAACAATGCCAAGCGGATGCCCATTCAGGGCTCGTGCAGGAACAGGTGTGGACAGACGATGGCGCCCTATGCCTAATTGATGAGCCAGTTCGGAGTCCATGATGTTGGCCTCTGCTCCAGAGTCGACCAGCGCGGAAAGCGTGTGTGGGGAATTGGGAAGCAGAAGACGAACCTGGAGCAGGGGTTTTCGGGTTACGGGGGGCTGAACACGTGCTGAGCTCACCAGGACTCCCCCTACGCCTGATGAGCTTTGGCTTTTGCTGGGCAGTTGATCACTCGATGGTTCTCACCCCCGCAGTACAGGCAAAGATGGGAGGTGAAGCGGCGCCGGCGCTCCTCTGGAGTGAGGGTAGATCGGCCAATCTCCATGGGTTCGGGCTGGCTGGTATGTGTCAACTGGGCAGGCGGGGCTACAGGATAGGACAGGGCAGCCGAAGAGTCATTCCGATTGCGGACGGGGCGTGGGATTTGGCGCCCCCTCTCTCGTCGACGGGTCTGTATCCGGCGGTCGATACGAACCACCAGAGCAATGGCCTCGTCGAGGGTCGTGGGTAAGTCGTGAGAGACTAGCTCGTCCTTGATGTACTCTGCCAAACTGTGAAGGAAAGCGTTCACCACGGCTACCATGTTCCACGTGCTGTGTCTGGCCAGGGTCCGGAATTCAATGGAGTAGTCAGCGACCGTGCGATTACCCTGCCGGATTGTCAGGATCTCTTGGGATGCATCCGCCGTTGTTGAGCCCAGATCGAACACCTTCTTCATTTCCGTCTCGAAGGCCTCGAAGGTGGCACAGGCTGGGGTTTGCTGCTCAAACTCTGCTGCTCCCCAGAGACGAGCCCGACCTGTCAGATGGGTGATGGCGAATCCAACTTTGGCTTCCTCCAAGGCAAAGGTTCTGGGTTGCAGCGAGAACAGGAGTTTGCAGTTGGTCAAGAAGGGCCGGACCTGGTCTGGGTCGCCATTGAAGCGCTCCAGATTTCCAATCTTCGGTTCCGGGTTCAATGGTCCGGGAGCTGACACCTGGACTGCAGCGTTGGGGGCTGGAGCACTAGGGGCTGGAGCGCTGGGGGCTGGTTGGAGTGATGCAGTAGAAGGAGTTCTCAAGTTTGTGAGGGCTTCGATCACCTGGGCCAGCTGCTGTTGTTGTTGCTGGAGTTGTTGTTGATGCTGATGGCCCAGTTGAATCAGAGACGCGACATCGCCAGTAATCCGGGACATCTCCCCCTCTGCACGTTCCAGGCGGTCCAGGGCTGATGGTTTGTTCGCTGGTTCCATGGTGGTCAGATCGTACTGTCAGGTACGAGACGGAGGAACCAAGTGCGTTCAAACCCAGAAGGGTATTTATTGAATTAGGGAAAGGGGAGTGGGAAAGGAGAAGTGTTTCTAGTTCTGGGTTTCTGAGGGGTACCAGGGTTGGAGGGGTCACCGGGGTTACAGGGGTCACCAGGGATCCAGGGTTCCAGGGGTTTCGGGGTTCCAAGTGCCGTGTGTGTGTGCTTCCCCAGGAAATGGAGTAGCGAACACGGGAGCTGGAGAGTCCGGGAGTCCTGGGGAAAACACACACACAACAGCAGGTGAAAACAAGGCAGCGGCACAGTTCAGGGCAAATCCAAGTTGAAAGAGTAAAGCAGAAGGCAGGTCAAAATTACCGGGGCAGAAGAGAGATCGGAGTCGAAGGCAAAGGCGGGTCGGGTTTCCAGGGTGGGAGAACAGAGCAGAGTTCAGGCGGGTCCGGGTACAGGAGTCAGAGGTAGCAGGAGCAGACTGGTAACGTGTGAACTTGCAGACGATCTGACAAGGAATGACTGAAACACAGGGCTTTATATACAGAGCATGGTTACTGGCAAATGCAGTGCAGCTGGAGAGTTAACGAGGCTGAGTGAGAGAGAGCAGAGTGGAGACAGGTGAGGGTGATTAGGCAGAGCAGTGAGCAGAGTGGAGCAGAGTAGGGACAGGTGGAGGTAATCAGAGAGAGTGGAGAGCAAGGTGACAGATGATTGGAACCAATTGAGTGTAGTTACCAGGCAGGCAGAGGGAATCTATGACAGTTTTCTGCCGCATCCTCCAGCTGGGACTTTGTTGATGGAAACAAATACATGTGAGTCCGGAAGGCGGAAAACTCAAAAAGACAGCTTGCGCTACAACTAGAAATTAACCACTTCGGATTTAAATTTTACCACGTTTAATAAATAGAAGACGATGCCACACTCGTGCATATATCCTGGCTGTGGACTAAAACACATGTTGTTTCCATCAACAAAGTCCCAGCTGGAGGAAGTGACGTCGACGGATGTTTAGCAGCAGAAAAGCTAATCGTCTCGTGTGTTGTTACTAATAAACTCCTGGACTATGTACAAAGTTTCAAATTCATCTTTTTGTGAGTACAAACCACATTTGTTATACTGTAGAAGTTTGGTGTCATGACATGTTATTTTTGTGGGGAAAGTTTGGAGACGGTGCCCAGGATCCATATGCGCTTGAGTCAAGCTATCCGGAATAAACATCGAATAACACGGCAACTCTGTTAATGTAAGCCTGCGGCAGAAAACACTTCGGGTGTAAAGGTGGATGGGTGTCACGGTTCAAATGGCATTAGGGTGATTCTACTCCGAACCATCGCTTTAACAGAAGGTTATCCAAATAGTGCCCCGTTTGCTTGTTTAAAATGTACAGTCTTACATACCACCACCTCCATCCCCTGTGACTGAAGCATCACTCTGTCCCTTAGTACATGTCTTTCTCATGTGAGTGATGAGCGAAATGCAGAGGGTACATTTCGTTGAGTGCCCTGTATGCTGTGAAGTGCTGTGTGACCAAATAGGCAGACATTCATTCTCTCACTTATTGTCCCTAAAGACTTACAGCCCTCTTGTCTTTGTCATGTGTGTGTGTTTATAAAGGTAAGTGGACTCTCCTTGTTCACTTTAGTGTGTAGTACCTACCTGTACCTATGCCTGGCTGCAGCAATTTACCACCCAACAGACATTATGGAGTCTTGTCGCCTGAAACATCTGAAGAGGTAAGGGGCATTTCTCAGTGTTACCCCCAAATTGACCTTTGGATGCCTTTGGCATTTCAGCTGAAGTGGCTGAGGCAGAAAGAGATTGTGAGCTTTCATTACTTTGGGGGTGAAGTGGTGTGGGTCTTGACTCCTGGCGTTGGTGCAGACATTGGCAAAGCAAAGAGAGACGCACAAATAGCAGTCTCAATCCTTCAAGCGGTCATTAAGACTAGAAAGGGTACTGAAAAAGGAAAAATCATGGGGCAAAAAAAGGGAAAATACACCAAGCACTGATTCATTGACCTCTTTACTCGGCAGGAGCAGTCACACAGTGAGTAAGAGTGCTTGCTGTGTCTAAAAGTATGCATGAAACAGTGTGTGACCGAGTGCATATACTTGCTTTAGGACGACCAGAGCACTTGGCATGATTCTGAAGAAGGTATCATCTAGAGGCAGATATCTAACAGGGCTCTCATTACTGTTTTCTACCATTGTTTGACTTTAACACAAACTCAAAATGGAAGTTCGGAATATCGGCCCTCGTGATTTTGTCAATATTGTATGTATGCCTTGTATCAGGTGTTCTCCGTGCGCAAAATTAACCTATAATTTGCATGGTAACGCTGCTGCTGTAATAAGCATGTCCGGGGCCTATGGTGTCTCTTATATATAGGCCCCATGTATATGGTACTAAGTTTTAGTCACCACTACCAGATTTATTCTGGGACATTTTCATCATATGGGGTGTCTGTAAAATTAGCCTTTAATTCCTTTCATTTTATGGTTACCCACAATGAGTGAATGACATGTGAGTAATAATTATGCATTCGCGCGTGTGTGTATGTGCGCGTGTGTGCGTGTATGCGCGTGGCAGTGAGTCAGAGATTAAACCAGAGATGATCATGTCCATTATTTCCTCATCGAGCGCAAAGAAAAAAAAAGATGGAGCAGGATTTTTTTTCTTTATTTTTTAAAGGTCATATGATTTCCCTCCCTAACAACCTCTTCAGGCCGCCAGTTTTCAAATTTTCATATTCAGGCGAGTCCCAAGGCAGGAGCAATTGATTAAGTGCAGTGCTTAATTTGTCAAGTCGGAGGTCCCGGAGCGCTGAGGAGGAGTAGCTCCGGCGCGAAAAAAAGCGCTCGCGGGGGGGGGGGGGTTGGTGTCGAAAACCCTGTGGATGGGGATGTATGCGCAATATCAAATACAAATATGGAGCGGTATAAATAGGCTACCTGCTACTTAGTGCTGGGAATATTCTGATTTCATTTGGGAAAATAGACAATGGACTATTCAGCATGCAGGCCAATGCCAAAAGGAAAGTTTGTTAGTTTGCTCTGGTAAACGCAGCATCACATCCTTTCTCTGTAGACCTAGGCTACGTGCCGAGAGCGAATTCGGAAACACGCAGTTGCACCGAATAGGCTACCCTGCGCAGTTTCATACTCTCTGCATAACCATATAAAATTAATAGAACGCAAAGCCCAGATCACATTTGCTGGTCCCCTTTTCTAGTTGCAATTATAACTAATGTTGAAGTAAATTAAGACTGATATTTTTTGTTTAAAATCCCTCGATATCCCTCGACACTTTAGGCCTATAAATCCCTCGATCCCCACTCATTCAGTTACATCTCCAGTCACTGAATAGAAATGCAGTTACTAAAATGAAACCATGCACCTGAAAATATAAGGTCTGAAATGTATTTTTTATGAAGCATAGCACCATTGTGCATTACACACAACGAGCAAACAAGAACTCAATTTTAAAAGCCAACAACACGTGCGCGAGTTCGTATCACAAATGTCACGATATCACTGACAGACGTTGATAGGTTTGAGTCCGACAAGTCGTGCCGCTTGTCTTAAACTTGCGCACTCTTTCCATTTTGGATTGCGTCTTTGACAGCCAGACATGGAGCACGGGGTTACCGCGGGAGTGGAGAAATAGGCAGGAAATATCCACAACTTCGCTGAATAAATATCATTTGAAATGTGTAAAGCAATCGCAGATGATTAAGCTTCTTGCATATTTTGTAAAGGTTAATTTGTCATTAACAAGGGTGCTTTCAATCCCCCTCGAGAATATGCGTTGTGTCTTCAAATTTCCACCTGACAACAGCAGATCTAGACTCCCACCTCAAAGAGCAGCGCGACATTTATCTGCAAGGTGTAGGTTAAACTTGGCTGATAACTTCAACTTTACAGTATGCAAGGCTAGACAGCGGGTTAACCAATCAGGCCCCTACTGTTGCGTTAATAATGTTTAAGATAAAGATGACTCAGCGTAGGATATCAGAAATAAACAAGACAGCGCAGATGGCGTTTAGTGTTTAATATGGCCACGATGCCGCGTTATCTGCGTAGGCTATAATTTTATGAAACCTCAAATCGAACGTAACAGCCTTAGTTTGTAGGCTACCCAGTATTTTTCAAACCTCTCTCAGGTTTATGGTAATTGTCCCCAGCACTTTTGAAATCAAACTGACGTGGTTAGGCTATAAGTAGGCTAGCCGATCTCGTTTCCTGGGACAAATTAGAATTGAGATATCACCAACATAGTCTATATTTAAACCAGACATTAACACGAAACAAACTTTAATGTATGTATTTATTTATTATCATTATGATTATTATGATTATTATTATTATCATTTAAATATCGCTTGTCAAGATCTAGATGGGGGAGCGTGCGTCAGAGCTCCCAGAGCGCGCCTCAGAGGTTCCGCAGCGCGCGTCAGAGCTTCCGGAGCTAGCTCCGCCTTGCTCCCCCTCAAAAAAAGCCCTGATTAAGTGTATAAATCTGGCCGGGGTGGTCTGTACTTACTTACCCACTTACGGTAAACCCTTCATCAGGGTAAGACTCATAATTCATTATTAATTTAGCAGTTGACTGAGACTGAGGTGTTTAAAAAGGGACTCGCAGCACCAACTTGCCACTTTTCTACCCCCCAGTCCCCAACACGCATGCGCACGCACACACACACACACACACACACACACACACACACACCTCCTTTCAACTTTCGATGAGACCAGGGACCAGAGTTTCATCTGGTGTGAGTCAAACAACTCAACTTGTACCATCTGCTGCTTCCCACTCAGGCTGGGAAGTGCCCATTTGGGAAATGTAGGGTTTTTTTTTCGAGAGTTGTTAGGCTGCTGTTATGGCATTGCAATGACGTGCTAAAGCTCTGGAATGGACACTTATTACCAGTAGGCCTATGTTCGGCTGGGTGTATGAGTTATGCAGGATAGAAGTGCACTTACCCATCAATTTGTGTGTGTGTGTGTGTGTGTGTGTGTGTGTGTGTGTGTGTGTGTGTGTGTGTGCGCGCGCTAATTGCTGCCAGTATCCGATCAGCTGGTCTAATATTTTGGGGGTAGATGGTTTACAGTGGAGAGGGCCATCACCAACCCATCGAAGAATAGATGAGAAACAGGGCTGGACTGTTCATCTGGCATACAGGGCATTTTTCTAGTGGGCAGACAGTCTCCAGTGGCCGATACTATTGTTTGATTGCTTGTTTTTTCATACTGACCCACGGTTTAGAGGGGGGGCGGCCCATTGGTCCATATTCAATATAGAAAGTGGGACGAGTCGAGCAGGATACAGTACGGCAGGGCTATTCCATTATATTTCAACGAGGGCCATTTTTTCAAATTCCTCCCAGTAAAGGGGCCGAACTGAATGGGCAGCATGAATTCTGGAAATAAACAATTAAAAATCTCACACAGTGTCCCTTTAAAAAAATATGGGAGACTTCATTGAAGTCTTCATTGAGGGGGTCCTCCCCCAGAAAAAAATGCATTTCTTAGATGTAATTTCCTGCATTTTAACGTCCCGTGTCCCATTTCAGCATGATAACGGAGCCCATACTTTAATCTCTAAATTCCAAAAAACGATTCTGTATTTGAAGGGGCTTGTGGGGGCCAGAACCTTGCTGTCCAAGGGCCGCATCTGGCCCCAGGGCCGCCATTTGAATAGCCCTGCAGTACGGAGATGTGCCAATTTAAAGGGGCACTAGTAGGTAGGATGACGTCATTTGCGTTGTGCCCGTGGCATGCCTGTTTCAAAAGCTACACCGTAATGAAAAAAATGCTGTTCAAATAAACTCGTTGTGAGACTGTTTTTCATCACGGAATGCCATCAGTGTATGTAAAGCGATGTTTTCAAATGAAAAGTGTTTCCCAGGACACTACTTCGGACCACGCTGCCAAAAGTTGCATGTGGGGTTTTCTGACAGCGGACTGTGGAAGTGGTTGCGAAAGCTATCGTTCACTCACTAATGACTCGCATAAGCAACATCTGACTCGAGACCGTGATTAATTAAACTTTAAATCCTACCTGGAGCCCCTTTAAGCCAAAAATGCCCTGATGTTTTTTGGTCTCAGTCCAGCCCTGATGAGAAAGAAAGACAGAAAGAAATGTAAGTTCTCCTCAGAGGTGTCAATGCCACATTCATCCAGAAGTGCTAATTAGCTCGTGAACTTCCTCGCTGGTTCCTCTCTACACGATTGTCATGCATGTCAGGTCCGCACATCTCAGCTGTGGAAATGGCAGGGCATTTTTCAACCTATCCGCACACTCACATGCACACACGCACGTACATACGCACACACACAAACACAGACACACACACACACCCCACAGGGTTCAAATCTGACTCGTCATTTTTCCGATCCTGGGAAGAACACCGCAGTGTGGTATAAGTGAGTCAGTGAAAGCTGCAAGAAGGGATGTTTCTTTTTATTTTTTCTTCGAGGTGGGGGGCATTGTGAGAATGAAAATGTATAGGGTGATGCTATATGGGGCTCTCTGTCACATTCATATGTTGGTATATGCACCAACGAGAACATTTTCAGGCAGTGGAAGTAAAAATGACTAACTGCACATTAGGCTTATCTCCTTGAGAGGTTTTCGCATTCATGCATGGGGACAAAATCTAACTCAAAGCACAAACTCTAACAATTATAGTAGAGTCATAATTGGAGGTTCCGTGACCAACCTCTGGCAACAATGTTTTGACGATTGATTTGACCTCTATGGACCCTTTAAAAAAGATTTAGCCCCCATGTCCCTCGCAAAAATCCCGGGCTTTTTTGCTAGAGAGCCAAATTCAAAATGGCGTCCAGCGGCATCTCTAAAAAAATAACTTTTGATCTGGATGACCTAGAATCATGTATGAAGGCACTTTTTCATACAAGCCAACCATGAGGATTCCAAATCTGACATCATTTTGGTTATAAAACTTTGTTTTGACAGCGAAATTCAAGATGGCCGCCATCTAGAACCGTTATTTTCGACCTTTTTAGGCCGTCACCGCCCAAAATTATCATATTTGGACTGGGAACCTCCCAATTTGTGTGACTCCATTTCTCATGTAAAGATATTGAGAGAATATCTGATCTACAAGCCCAGAATTCCTCACATTGTGGGGCGTAGTGGGCTTGTAGATGGGCTATTTTAACAATGTGTCTTTTTTGTAGGCTATTATTTGACAATTTGGCAGGTATTTTAGCATTGTTTGATGATTACTTTGGATGCAGTGATGGTCTTTTACTTTGAGAGTCCTTACATTATGACCCCACCACCCAAATCAGGGGGTCTTGACCCACATGTTGAGAACCACTTACTGTATCTAGTAAAAAACCTTCGCGTTTCACATTTTCCAAGCATTCTTGCATAGAGAAGTCCGGTGAGGAACTCAAGGCAAGAGCTGCTGAAATGGAAGAAGTGTGCTCACAGCAGTGATCAACTTGGTTGAAGACAGTCAGTTTGTGAAGCTCCCCCAGCTGCAAGAACACTGTGTTGTTGAGGAATGTGTGGTCTTATTCAACCCCAATGGCACATACAGGAAGACGCAGAAGAGCAAGCTCATCTCGAAGATCTCCCTCCACCCTGTTTTGATTTAAGAATCCTATCTTGCTCTAATTCAGTCGTTCTCAAACTTTTCCCATCATTTGCCCCTCAGAGGGTCTGGATGCCTCCGTGGCCCCTCCCCTTTTTGTGGGGTAAAAATCACTTCTGGCTGGCGCTATCATAGTTATGTCTGACCTGAGGTAAATTAGTAAATAAATGGTTTCTAAGCAAAAGCAGAATTAAAGGAAAGGTGAGATAAAACAAATCTTTTTTTTGGGGGGGTGGCAGATATCACACTGTGATGCCTCCGCGCCCCCCCAGGAAGGCTTGCGCCCCACTTTGAGAAACTCCGCTCTAAATGACATAGGCATGATCTGGAGGATGGGAACTCCATCAGCAGAAGATTGGCAGGCCCTATACAAGTAGGTTGGGCTATGCCCAAAAGCTGTTATCCATCATCCTTGCCTTCTCATGCTCCCAGTATCATCGGTGCCAATGATCCCTACGATACACCATACTTAACAAAAGAAGACGAACAGGACCTGCGCATACATGGTAATGCACATACATACACATGAAATTGACAAGTTCCCATCTGCCAAGACTTTCAAAATGTTCTTGTGTAGTGTCAAAAACAAGAAAAAGACTACACCATTGAGCAGTCTGAAGCTCTTCACTGTTTATGATGGTCAATGACAGTCAGGTTGTAGTGGCCCTGTTGTTATTGATGCAGCTGATACCGATGTCTACGGCAGCTTCCTGGCATGCTAAGCATTAAGAGAAACGAAGAGACTGTCCTCTTCCATGACCTGCTGACAAGAGATGGCAGACTGCATTGTGCAGCTACACTATTTTACAGGCTGTGATGCCAACTTACCTGTAGGGTTCTATGAAAAAGGAAAATCATCAGTACATGATAAGGTGATAAAGAGCTCTGTGGCAAGGCAGCAACTCTCGGTTGCTCTCTGTTCACCTTGAAGAGGGAGTACAACAGCTGCTTGTGTTCACGATACAGATGATCTATGACAAGAAAAGTAGCACCATGGCTGAAGCCTGTGCTTCCAAGTCGAAGACCATGAAGAGAAAGTCTTTTATCTGTCTCCCTCCATATGCAGACAGCTTATGCCAACTCTGTCCCAACTACTTGCCGTATCTAGTGTGCCACCCCACACTAAAGAACCACCCATCGCCACTCAAACATGGTTGAGAGTATAGCGTATAGCTTCCCCGGGTCCTGTATTCCCCGGTCTTTGTATGGGACTGAAGAACTACCGACCCTTTTCCTCAAAGGGGTCCCATGTCCCCCGCATTGTATGGTCCAGGATGCTGCACATGCATATCTCTTGCACGAACGGTTGCCATGCGTATTTCATGTCAAGTTTGCGAACAGTGGCAGCCTAACCCTAACCGTAACTCTAACAACAACCCTCGCTAGTCATGCGGCAGCAGTCTACTTGGAAGCAGCAGGAATAGAACCCCTTTTTGAAAAAAGGGTTCTAAGTTCCCCGGTGGTGGGGGGACATAGGACTCGGGGAACATAGCTCCCGGGCAACATAGGGGTGACCCTGGGAGCTCATACACTGATGATTTTCCTTTTTCATAGAACCTTGAGTTGGCATCATGGCATTGTGCAGCTACACTGTTTTACAGGCTGTCTGCCATCTCTTCTGTCAAAAGGTCACAGAAGAGGACCGTCTCTTTGTCTCTCTTAATGCTTAGCATGCCAGGAAGCTGCCGTAGACATCGGTATATCAGCTGCATCAATAACAACAGGGCCACTACAACCTGACTGTCATTGACCATCATTAACAGTGAAGAGCTTCAGACTGCTCAATGGTGTAGTCTTTTTCTTGTTTTTGACACTACACAATAACATTTTGAAAGACTTGGCAGATGGGAACTTGTCAATTTCATGTGTATGTATGTGCACCATGTATGCGCAGGTCTCGTTCGTCTTCTTTTGTTAAGTATAGTGTATCGTAGGGATCATTGGCACCGATGATACTGGGAGCATGAGAAGGCAAGGATGATGGATGACAGCTTTTGGGCATAGCCCAACCTACTTGTATAGGGTGCCGTCCTGTGTCTGCCAATCTTCTGCTGATGGAGTTCCCATCCTCCAGATCAGGGGTTCCCAAACTTTTTTCCCTGCGCACCCCCTTGTACATTTCAATGTGGTTCGCGCACCCCCTCAGCGAATATTTTGGTGTGCTGAATCTGATGGCCACACAAGTATGGATTCACTGCTCATTCACTGCATATTAAGCACAGTCGTTTTTGGGGAATTCTCTTTTCCAATAGCCTTGGAATTAAACTACACTTCAGATGGACCCTTCCAGCATACAATGCACCATACAATTAAAAACTACTTAATGTTCATTAATACTGGATAAAAAACTACCATATCCGCCATTGCTCTATTCAGCTCGCGCACCCCCTTAAGGCAGGCCGCGCACCCCTAGGGGTGCACACACCCCAGTTTGGGAAACCCTGCTCCAGATCATGCCTATGTCAATTAGAGCAAGATAGGATTCTTAAATCAAAACAGGGTGGAGGGAGATCTTCGAGATGAGCTTGCTCTTCTGCGTCTTCCTGTATGTGCCATTGGGGTTGAATAAGACCACACATTCCTCAACAACACAGTGTTCTTGCAGCTGGGAGAGCTTCACAAACTGATTGTCTTCAACCAAGTTGATCACTGCTGTGAGCGCACTTCTTCCATTTCAGCAGCTCTTGCCTCGAGTTCCTCAACGGGCCTCTCTGTGCAAGAATGCTTGGAAAATGTGAAACGTGAAGGGTTTTTCTACTAAACAAGTGGTTCTCAACCTGTGGGTCAAGACCCACTGTTTTGGGGGGGTGGGGGGGGGGGGGGGGGGGGGGGGGGGGTGGGGGGGGGGGGGGGTCATGATGTAAGGACTCTCAAAGTAAAAGACCATCACTGCATCCAAAGTAATCATCAGCCAAATTGTCAAATAATAGCCTAAATAATAAAAAAGACACATTGTTAAAATGGCCCATCTACAAGCCCACTACGCCTCCCAATGTGAGGAATTCTGGGCTTGTAGATCAGCTATTCTCTCAATATCTTTACATGAGAAATGGAGTCACACAAATTGGGAGGTTCCCAGTCCAAATATGATAATTTTGGGCGGTGACGGCCTAAAAAGGTAGAAAATAACGGTTCTAGATGGCGGCCATCTTGAATTTCGCTGTCAAAACGAAGTTTTATAACCAAAATGATGTCAGATTTGGAATCCTCATGGTTGACTCATATGAAAAAGTGCCTTCATACATGATTCTAGGTCATTCAGATCAAAAGTTATTTTTTAGAGATGCCGCCGGACGCCATTTTGAATTTGGCTCTCTAGCAAAAAAGCCCGGGATTTTTGCGAGGGACATGGGGGCTAAATCTTTTTTAAAGGGTCCATAGAGGTCAAATCAATCGTCAAAACATTGTTGCCAGAGGTTGGTCACGGAACCTCCAATTATGACTCTACTATTATGGCAATTTTCAAGCCATTGAAAGCATGTGTCTTGAAGCTACTCATCACTTTTCAGAGTAAAGGCATTACTCTTTTTCTTCAGTCAAGCTGGTTCTTCATCATTAGCAGAGACAAACTGGACAACAACATCTCATTAAATCCATGGCATGGTGGTTAATTGAGATCCACTGCCGAACAAATCAGTTGAACCATGCTGCCTTTGGCATGAAGAAAGAAAGAGGAACGGAAGCACAGAAAGGAAGAAAATGAAATTAGTTCACTTTTTAGCATCTCCTATCTCCTCTGCTTGGAGGTAAAGGTGAAGTCAAACAACAAAGACACATTGTGTGCGAGCAGCATTCTTCTTCTGGGCACTGGAAAGGTCCAGATGGACTCAGCACCTCTGAAACCTAAGGTAGGCAGAGGCGATTCTAGGGTCAGGTAGGGCCCCAAGCAAAAATGCAAAAGAATGAACATTTTAACCAAAATCACCACTACTGTAGTACAGTATGGGTTGTTATTCACTATCTAGGGCAGTGTTTCTCAATCGAGGAGGTCTTTTTCAGATCGAGGACCACTTTGTCCCCCCAAAAATGTTCAGGGACCACCAGTCAACTGAATTGACAGTTGACTGGTGCTAATTTTGATCCAGATCGCTTACTACTTATTCACATTTACGAGCCTGATATATTGTGGTGAAATGAGACTTCAGCTATGGTTAGCTTTGTAATTATCTTACAAATATTGTCTACTGCTAGCTTGTCTTAGAAAAGTAGAAATCCCTTCGCGGACCACTTGAGCTCTGTCGCGGACCACTAGTGGTTCCCGGACCACACTTTGAGAATCACTGATCTAGGGGCTTGGGGTCCCCAAGCGGCTGCCTGTCTTGCCTGGTGGTAAGATGCGCCTCTACAGGTAGGTCCTCATGGGCTGCCAACTTCCTGCAAAGGAACTTCAGCTTTACATACAGTAGAGGTCAGCATCACTCACCCAGTTGGTCTGCCACCATTTGCCATCTGGTCAAGTACAGGCCTACTAATCAATGCATCAATGCACCCATGCATAACTTTCAAATGGCTTACTTGTATTGTCTTTCATTGTGTGTCTTTTCCCCAAGATTGGACAGTAGACAGTGTAATAGATGAGAAGAAAACAGAGAGATAGAGTTGGTACAAGAGCTTGGTAGTATTAGAACAAGACCTTGGCCTGGCCTTGAACTCGAGTTAGGCCTACCTGAAGTATGCAATTGACATCTTATGGTCTTCTGGTTAAATGTGAGCGACTGTGTGCTGCCTGCACAGTGCAGCATACATGTGTATTTGAGTGTGTCTTCGTCATGGCCTTTGGGCTGATGATCTGTCTGTGTGTCTGTGCATGTGTAGATGTGCAGATGTGTGAGGTCTGTGTGTATATGCCGCTGTGTGTAAGTGCCTGTGTGTTTTTGTGTATGTGCATACAGTATGTGAGTGGCTTGTTTCTGTAGATGTGTGTGAGTGCCATGTGTCTCTGTGTGTGTGTTAGCATAATGCCTGTGGGCTGGCAGCACTGTGCAGGGCCCGTGTCTAGGGCGGTTTGGGTGGTAAATTGTCCTGCATAGCAGGAAGCTCAGTGGCAATGTCTCCCCCCATGGCTACAATCCAGAGGTTAATAAGGTTAATTTCCCCACTCACCAAGCGGGACCGCTAACTCTCACGCCCCTACTCCATTCACTGGCTCTTTTTAGTCATTATCATGAAATACACGTTTGTAGTTCGCAGATAGCAGGCTTACAGAATGTCAGGGAGAGTGAAATGTAAAAGCACTGCAGTATTAGGCACATATTAACACATTGAGTGCCAGCGCTTTTCCCCCGTAATGTTTGGAGAAGAATGCTGCCGTTAAGCCTGTCACGATATTCGATAAGTCAATAAATCGGACAATAACTTTTTACAAGAACGATCACTTTTCTGTCCCAGATAAGTTATTTGCGTGGTGTTTTGTTTCCCCTCTCTCCCTTTCTGTAGGCTACCGTAGCCGTAAGACTACTGTTGGCGCGTTATAGGCCAACGCAGCGCAATGACGCTTAAATGTTGGTGTAATTTGAAGTTTCAGTGCAGTTCTGGTTGAAAAAGGTGCATTGATCTGGCTACTTGCGTCTTTGAAATAGGACCCTGGTGTTCCCGCGCGTCGCTTATAAGCCTCGACATTCATTTTGAAACATGCGCAGCAACCCAATATCCACGACGAAGACGTGTGCAAACATGAAATAGTGGTACCGTCGCGACAAACTTGTTCTGAGGCTGTTATTTTAAACCTCGCCGAGTTTCCCCTATTATTTCAATGCGCCTCCTACCCCGACGTTCGTTGTCTGTTCTTTTTGTGATTTTCGCTATATTTCTTGTTTATTTAGACCTAACAATATGAGTAGGCAGTCCGCAAGCAAACCATGAAGATAAGATTTGTGGATTTAAATCAGTCACACCAGGAGAATGTGAACGGTTGAGCGCGCCACAGGGGAAAACAGAGGCATGGCGACTCGTAAATCATAAGAATCAATGTATGGGCGTTCATAAAGGACTTTAAAGTGCGCAGAATTGCAACTTGTTCCAGTCAAGGGTAGGGCCTATCGGGGAGGGAGAGAGAGAGAGCGCTGCCTGCACCTGGAACTTGTGCATCTGTTCATGCTCTTTTGCTTTTAGCTGATGTTGAAATGCCTTTAACTGGGCTGATTTGGGTTTTGACTGACAATTAGCTAGTAACAACGTGCATTTTGTTGAAATAAGCTGTCTAAGTGATAATTTGTGAATTAACAATACCCCACCTGTAGGTTATTTTACATCACACCATGGATAGGCATATAAGCCATTCAGTGTGCTTGAGAAAGATAAATAATAGAAAATATTAAAGAAAGACTATATAACTTACCCTAATAATAAATACAAAAAAAGCCTATTTAGAGCCTATTGTGCTCCATGAGGATGTAATTAAAAACATATATATATCCCCCGCCGTGATGCTTTAAAAATGTGAAGGGGTGTAGTCACATTTTTACGTCATTATATTGTTTGACACATTTCTTCTTGGAGGAGGCGTCAATCTTAATTATTTAAACCTCTGAGGGTGCTGGCCCAAATGTTAAATTCAATGTTTCAAGAAGGAGGCCGCACCTTGCATAGCAGTGTTTTTATTGCACATTATATTGTTTGAAAATGGCGAGAGAGACAATATTATCGCAATAAGTTCTTGGCCAAGTTATCGTCTGGCAAAAATTGTGATCGTGACAGGCCTAGCTGCCGTTTCACACCATTTTTTCACATATTTTGTTGAGTCACAGCATATTATGTAATTGGGCCGCTGAAACATGTCATGGCTCAATTAAATGGCAAGACTTTACCCTCTCAGTGGGTGAAACTCGTTTGTCTTAAGGTGCCTCTGTTGCCGACCTATCATAACCTAAAGCAAGACGGGTAGCCAACAAAATCAACGACAAACTGAGATACCAAGGCTTTTAACTCATTGGCTGCCAGCCATTTTCATAAAAGAGTAACCCAGAGTGCCAGAGATTTTTCAGCATTTTGGGTGTTTTTTGGAGGCTCACAGAAAATTGAGTTCTGTGTCTATGTCTGTGTCTAAGATTAGACGCTCATCTGTCATCAGAAAAAAAACGGTGTCTCTCTACCCCTTTCCGTTCTTTCATAATCATCTGTTGAAATTAAGTGGAATTCGCCAAAATGCTGCTTTCTAGCCAAAAAGCTGAGAAAACGCCATTTGAAGTAGAACTATAACTGCAAACTGTGCTCTCCCCTCCTTGGAGAGCGAATCACAGCTGGTTTATTTCCTCCAGTAACAGTACCGTGTTGTGTGTGTGTTTGTGGGGGAGGGAGGCAGGTAGGCAGGCAGCTCAGCTTATCTTAGCTTAGCTTACTGCAGCTTCTTTGGCAGAGCGGACAATTTGCAGATTGATGATTACTGTCATCATGTTTCTGCTATAGTGATCTTGTCATATATTGTTCAATGAATTTTCTTTTGATAAAGTACTGATCACATATCCAACATTTCACAAGCCGATTGGAGTGGTGAAGGCTAGCTGGTCTGAGGCTAAGTGCAATGCTTTCTCATGTGAGCTGAATGCATCTGACCAGACACAAAGGCTACTCTGTTCCAAGAATCTGCAACCCCCCTGTCTTTTTTGATGATACAGTAAGCTGATCATACTATACAGATCCATAAAAAATAACTGTAGAATGAGTAAAAATAGTTGACTTACCAAGGCTCCTTTATTTAGGATTAGTTGTAAGTTGTTAGCAATTTCGTGCTAGCTAGCTAGCGTAGCAAACTTTATAGCCAAGCATTCCCAACTGAGGTGACACATCACCACTAGTCCCGTGCATTTTCCTGTTAGATGATCTTTTGTACGCATCATCCTGATGTTGTGTAGGCTGATCACATTATCCAAAATGAAACGGTTGCCACACAGATCATCTCAAGTTGAACATGGTGTATTTTGGGCAAGCTAGCTACAATGCCTTCTAGCTAGATGGCAACAGGGGGGTGTATTTTGGTCATGAGAGGAAGTTTTTTTTTGTCAGGCTCTGACACTAAAATCAGTAGCCTACCTGTGTTAAAATCAGAGGGCAAGAAAGTAGACTACTGTCACAGGTGCTTTACTTTCAAAAATGATTTTGCTATGCTACTTTTGAGATTATAATAAAAGGGGTGTTTTTGTCTTGACATTTCCTCTTGCTCTGAGCTAAAGCCCTGCCTTGACTGTTCCTAAGGACACTTCTGCCACCTACAGGAACAGTTAGAAAATGCCTAGAGGCTTGAAATTTATACACAACATAGGTCAGACCGTCCTCAAGGCGTGGCTGTAAAAAAACGCAATTATCGGCGAACGCCGTCAAAGGCAGGGGGCGTCACTATTCGAAATGACGTCATTCGCCGCCAAAGGCAGCCAATGAGTTAAGAAAGATGTGATGTGATGTGATGTTCCCTGCATTGCGCATGCATATTTCTTACACGAACGGTTCCTATGCGTATTTCATGTCAAGTTTGCACACAGTGGCAGCTTAACCCTAACCGTAACGGGGTCATCCCTATCTTCCCCGGGTCCTATGTTCCCAGCTACCGGGGTACTTAAAACCCTTTTTTCAATAAAGGGTTGTTCCCCGCTGCTTCAAAGTAGACTGCTGCAACATGGCGAGCGCAGGGTTATGGTTAGGCTGCCACTGTGTGCAAACTGGACATGAAATATGCATGGCAATATGCATTATATATCTTATTATAATGTTGCCGTCCACTTTGCAGAGCTCATGGACATCCCCATACTGGATGTAACCTCAGACCTTTCTCTTCCATCCACCAAACTTCACACAGTTTTCTGTGTGTATCTTGGTTCCATTCGGGTTCCAGTGGGTCTCCTGTAATACTTGTGGTGGAGTTCAACAGAAGACTCATCAGAAAATGTCACTTTCTGTCACTTTGCCAGTGTCCATCCATTAGCCAGGCTGTGGGCTTTAGCAAATGCCACACGTTGTTTTCTGTGTTAGTAGCTGAGTGCTAGTTTCTGGGCACCAATTCGACCATGGAGGCCTTTTCGAGATAAGACCCGACAAACTGTCTGGGTACACACAGGTACCTCAGTTATCCAGGTATGGTGGAGTTGTGGTTCAATGGAAAACGGGCTTGCTTTGGATGCCCATGCCAATAACCGGTTCTCCCGAGTAGTGGTCTTGTCAAAAACATCCAGTGCCCTCATACTGTTTCTTAACCGCACAAATACACCTACCGTGACAAGAGCGAGGCGAGCGACAGAAGTAATTGTCTTCGTATTGAGTCGCGAGACAAAAGCGATTCTGGAAACTAGAGAGATTTGCGCAACGAGCGCGACAGTTTGAAGTTGAAATCCTTTCAACTTTCTGTGACGCGGTTCGGCGACAAGCCGCGACACTCAATGACTGTAGAGAGGTCAGTGACCACAGCCAATGGGAATGATTGAATGCTTTGCCTTCTGCCTGTACAGACATACAAGCGATTGAGGAGACAAGAGTATCGCTTGCTGCTACACTCTGTCGCTTGAATCGCATCGCACCTGGTCTATTTGTGCGGCAATCCTTTGTACTTCACACTGAGACACAATGAAGGCTTTTGCCACGTCTGCTGTGGAGCTGCTCGTCACTCAGCATCTTAAGGATCAACACTTTCGGGTTGAATTTCCGGCATGTTTTCAGGTCAAGATGTTAAGGTCTGGTGTACCGAGGTTCCTTACATACACACACCCAATTGCTTGTTTGCTTGCTTAATTGATTGATTGACCCATGATTTGGCACAGGTGGCACTCTCATCCATGACTGGGTGTCTCAGATGGCAAGGCGATAAGACTTAATTAAAACTCACGTAATAATTGACTCAGTGGGCTTTACCAAGCTGTGACAATTGAACACTTGGACAGTTTCATTTTGTATCAACGTATTATTCTAGAGACTCTTAGGAATAAAATGAGCCATGTCCTGAACATTTCATTTTGCTGGAAGCGTAACTGTTTGAGGGGGATTTCAAATTAATTTTTACCAAGGCGACAAAACTTTTTGCGACGGCTATAGACTAGCTGCGTGGGACTCAGATTGCTCTGTATGCATGAGATTATGCATGAGCACTACAACAACGGTGCTTGTGTTCATTTGTTCCTCTCCCAACAGTGTCAGCACACTACACATCAGGTAGGCCACCTCTTTATTGTGGTGGGTATAAGAAGCAAATGCGCATCTGAATATATACCCCCACGTTTACATTACAGAAACTGTTTTGCAATCTACAATAGGAGGGACTGACCGAATTAGCCTACCTTTGGCATGAGGGTTGACTGTCTCCCTCCTCTTGGTATGAGGCTGGATCAAAGAGGCTTGAGACAAGAGGGCTTACTCACGTCATAACAGCGTAGTACGAAATGATGGCGAGGGGAGTACGGAAATTTTATTCTTCTTCTACGGTCAGTATTGGAAGCATCAGGGAAGCATGCAATGACACTTCCGCGAGGGTCGGAGTGTGGAACAGGTCATAGGACAGCGTGAATGTTTGTCAGCTGTCCTTAATTACCCCCAGCAATTACTGCTGACCAACAGCTGCTGTTAATTTGGCCACAAATTATCCATCATTGAGGCAGTCGGTTCATATGCAAAATAGGGAGGCGGAGCACTCGGAGGGTCACAGGCAGCCTCAAAATGAATGGCAGTGAACGAGAAGCCAGCGTATTGAAGGATAAAACTCGCTGTTGTGAACTTGTAATTGTCCGGGGAAACTTCCTTCAAAGTTCACAATCTGACTCGTGAATTCAGGGAAATGACAAAAAAGTGGGACAAGCATACGTACATCCAGATGACCACGAGCACTTGTAGAATCCACAGTCCCCCCCTATCAGCTCAGTTTGACAGCTGTCACAACGCTCTCGGAGAAGTTCCATTACGAGAGGTTCCCCTCGCCAGGTACTGCACTGTAGGGGCGCCAACGGAGGACTGCAGACTACATTCAGAATGAATGGGCTGCGCTCTCGTCTCGACAGCGCCCCTAACTGCAGACATGGGTTAAATAGCGAGAAGGCTGTAAATAGTGTACCCTCTGAATGCCCCGCTCGCTGGGTGAGTTCTGACAGCTGTCAAACTAGGGGGGGACTGTGGATTCTACAAGTGCTCGTGGTCATCTGGATGTACCTATGATTATCCCACTTTTTTGTAATTTCCCTGAATTCACGAGGCAGGCTGTGAACTTTGAAGGAAGTTTCCCCGGACGATTAGTAGTTCAAAACAGTGAGTTTTATCCTTCAATACGCGGGCTCCTCGTTCACTGCCATTCATTTTGAGGCTGCCTGTGACCCTCCGAGTGCTCCGCCTCCCTATTTTGCATATGAACCGACTGCATCAATGCGCAAGGGAGTATGGAAATTGTATTGAGGCAGTCGGTTCATATGCAAAATAGGGAGGCGGAGCACTCGGAGGGTCACAGGCAGCCTCAAAATGAATGGCAGTGAACGAGAAGCCAGCGTATTGAAGGATAAAACTCGCTGTTTTGAACTTGTAATCGTCCAGGGAAACTTCCTTCAAAGTTCACAGCCTGCCTCGTGAATTCAGGGAAATGACAAAAAAGTGGGACAAGCATACGTACATCCAGATGACCACGAGCATTTGTAGAATCCACAGTCCCCCCCCCCCCCCCCCATCAGCTCAGTTTGACAGCTGTCAAAACGCTCTCGGAGAAGTTCTATTACGAGAGGTTCCACTCGCCAGGTACTGCACTGTAGGGGCGCCAACGGAGGACTGCCGACTACATTCAGGATGAATGGGCTGCGCTCTCATCTCGACAGCGCCCCTAACTGCAGGCATGGGTTAAATAGCGAGAAGGCTGTAAATAGTGTACCCTCCGAATGCTCCGCTAGCTGGGTGCGTTCTGACAGCTGTCGGGGGGAGCACTACAAGTGCTCGTGGTCATCTGGATGTACGTACGTATGTTTATCCCACTTTTTTGTCATTTCCCTGAATTCACGAGGCAGGCTGTGAACTTTGAAGGAAGTTTCCCCGGGCGATTACAAGTTCAAAACAGCAAGTTTTATCCTTCAATACGCTGGCTTCTCGTTCACTGCCATTCATTTTGAGGCTGCCTGTGACCCTCCGAATGTAATGTATTATCAAGTACATGAATGTAAACCAAACCAACAACGGGGTTCTCTAAAAATATAGAAGTGCAGGTCTTCAGAAATGGAGTCAGGGGGTTTTACATCTGAACTCTTCAAATGTTAGTCCATACCTACACTCTAAGAAAATTTCCCTGCAAAATAACGGCAGTTACTGGCAATTATATTTACCTGTAATTCTACTGTTATTTCACACCAAAAATCAAATACAGCTCATTGCTGTTTAATGTATCACAGTATATAACATTTTTTCAGCAGCAATTGAACTGTTAAATAACAGTACTCTACAGAACGTTCACAGTATTAGTATTGTTAAACTAAAAGTGCTCTACAATATTTATGCAGTAGTATAAGTAAAATAACAGTACATTTCAATTAAAAAGTTGAATTGTACTGTGTGATGACAGGCAAATACTGGGTCATAGTTGTATTCATGAATATGGCCATGGCAACTTCCCACCCCACCCATCATTCTCCATAACTGTGGTACCCTGGCCATGTTACCACCCCACCATCCCATCGTTCACCATGACTGGAGTGCCTTGAGCATGATACTATGGCGCTATGCTGTATTGAGAAAATGTTTTGCAGTGGTCCTTTGAAAGTGTGGGCATGAATAAAATTTCAGAGTATGCAGTGCTATGTAACAATGATAGTGTGCAAGGTGGGCTTTTTACTGTATCTCTTGATGAGCCAATGATGAATATAGCATTGGTCAGTCTTTAAAAAAATATTTTGCACCAAGTAGCACAGCAAACAAGCAGCACTACAAGCTAGCTCTCAAAGCAATGCCTAATTTGCAGCAGGCACATTATATGCAACAATGCCACAAATGATGCCACATACAGCAAGCTTTCACAAAGAGGAAAGTGTGCAAGCATGTATGCAAGCATGTAAGCAAGCTTGTAGGCAAGCTTGTAGGCAAACAAGTGCTATGCTGTGCCATGCAGGCCAGCCAGCAGGCAGGCAAGCAACTGAAGTGTTGATAGTCCAGATTTATATACAGGTGCAAGAGTACCATGTGACCAGAGGGCTCATCAGGCCCTTGGCAGGTGACGCCCGTAATTGAATAATGGCATAACAGCCCTACTCAGGTGAGGCCAGGCACTGATTAGCAGATTGGTTTAGATGGGGCTGCTTGTTGCAAGAGTGTTACAAGTTCTTAAAATGTTTCAGCCATTCACACTTTCATCACTATCAAAATGCATGTGCTACTCACACTTTGCTGCATCAAGCACTTTTTAAGTATTGTAGTTTCCTTAGAAATTGTTTCATCATGCTTGATAGTATCATATAATCTTTAACCAGTCAGAATGACTTCAGTTCTTCAGGTGGTATTGAAGTTTGATGGTGATCACGGACAAGTGGGGGATGAATGGGTTTCAATGGTGCTGCCTAAAACAACTTGTTATTTTCTAGAGATGCACCGGATACGGTTCCGGATCCGGATAATAGGGTTTTTCACAGGATCTTAAGCAGTGGATCCGGTATCCAGCATGTTACCTAAAAATCAGGGTCTGGTGCATGTCTAGCCTAGGCTTTTCAGTCTTTCACAACCCCAATCACTGCATGGAGTGAAATCCCTTTGGAAGCGGCTATTGCAGGCAGTGTGGCAATAAGCCAATGAGTCTAAAAAATAGTTTGCGCCAACGTAATAAAAAGGGCCCACGTGTGCAAGTAGACTATATGTTTCAACCCTTTTGTAGGATCCGGTATCCGGTTCCGGATCCGGCAGGATCTTAAGCAGTGGATCTGGTATCCGGCAGGATCCTAAAAATCAGGATCCGGTGCATCTCTAGTTTTTTCCACAACGGCGAATACTGCTATTGTGCAGTACTTACTGTTTATGCTCAATATGTGACTCAAAGTAATATTTTCACAGTAGTTGTCTGTTTTTTCGAAAAACAGTAGAATGCTGTTGCAGAATTGCCGTAAATTAACAGCTATTTGTTACAGTGTAAGAGACAGATCTAGTTCTAGGCTTTCTTCAGTCTTTGTTCAGACTCTGTTCACAGCTTGGCCTGTTACTCTGCCCAATATTGCCATGTGGTTGAGTGAGAGACATAATGAGAATTAGCATGTTAAACTACATGATACACTGTTGTATGTTACACTGACACAAAACCATAGTCTAGGTTTATTTTGATAACTCAGGGATATGATAATTATGATGTCCTAGGTCTCCCCCAAGATGTTACGAAATATCTGACCATAATCTGACCCACAAAAAAAACGCCAAAGGCAGTTGGTTGTGATCCGATTCCCATGGGGAAATAAGCCATGAACTGAATCATCCCAGGACACGAAGCACAGGCGGTCGCCACAATCTGGATGCCCTTTGGCTGTCCATTTGGAAAATGGCTGCCAGGTACTTCCTATTATTGCTGGTGTCATGCACTTAGAAAAGCTTATTAATATAATGACCACCAGACTTGGCCCTTTTGCTTTTGATAGGTTGTTTGTGTGGTGAAAGAATTGGGAAATAATGACATGTTTTAATCCAGGCCTGCCCATTCATAATGAGCATTTGGGAAGTTCGTTCACAGGGACATATCAATTATTCATTGTATGCGTCTGTGTTTTCTGAGGTGAACACACACCTGGAACCATATTAAATGGTGGGCTGCAGATTTCATCTACAGATGTAGTGTGGGACCCACAGCCCATAATGCGGGAAAAAATGGAATATAATATTGTGCAATCAGGAACCACATTAAAGGGAATAGGTGTGTGTGTGTGTGTGTGTGTGTGTGTGTGTGTGTGTGTGTGTGTGTGTGTGTGTGTGTGTGTGTGTGTGTGTGTGTGTGTGTGTGTGTGTGTGTGTGTCACAAAACGTGAAACGTCCAACATGAAACGACATTTTCCCTGCGGAAACAACAAAAAGAAAAAGGAAATTCATGATAATGAGGGACGAGAACAGCAGTCAGGTAGGCAACGTAACTCCTCTGTTGTTACAGTTATGCTTCCACTCATTGTGATCCTTCTTCTGTGGCTAATTTCGTATGGAGCAGAAGTGTCAATGGGCTTTTGTATTGCACAACAATGCCGGGTTAAAAAGTGCCCAGGTCTTTGATGTTGATGTTGTAATAAAAAGGGGGATTAACGTTTTACTGTTGTTTTAAAAGGTAGAAGTTGTTGAGAACCACAAGCCGATGAAACGTCAGTGCAGTCGAAGCAACGAAGGAGGGAGTGTGTGAGAGAAGCGGTAGGCCTACCCTTTCTGTGTGTGTGTGGTGTGTGTGTGTGAGTTTGCGCGCGCACTGTTGTATGCGTGGCTGCCTCTCGATTGTTTAGAAACAAATATCAACATACACAGACATTGATTTTGGTTTTGACAGGCGCTTAAGATTTTTGATAAGACGTCCGTGCAGTCTAAGGAATGGAGGAGGCGGGAGTGAGAGAGAGAAGGAGTGCCGTGCGTGTGTGTGTGTGTGTGTGTGGGTGATAACAATAGCAAGGGGGCGCGGCTTGCTTGGATAGACTAATAAATCCAGACCTTTGGTGAATGACTGAAACTTGTGACGAAGGTGAATCCCAATAAATAGTGAACACAACATTATTCACAATAATGTGTGATAACATTCATAATAACACATGTTATATAGCTATATAATTTATTTTACATATGAGTTTCTTATCATAGGCCTATTCATTTATTTTTTAAAGAACGTTTTAGACCAGATTACTAAAGGCAAGCTACTAGGGGGCAGGCTATAAAATATGGTAATTTTAAATGCAAACAATTTGATGGAGCTAAATTAATTGAAGCCTTAGTTATATTTTACAGGCGCTATGCTTAAGTTTCTGACCAGCTCAGACTCCAGTCAGTCAGCCAGTGGAGGGCCAGCACAATGTTCAGGTAGTAAACAGATGAGCCAGGTACACCTGCATGTTCAGTACAGCCACCATTGTCTACATGTTCACAATCTGTTATGACATTACTGATGTCTTTGTCTCAAGAGCGCAGAAAGGGAGACTTTTTAATTAAGCTGGATTTGAGTCAAATTTTGTGTCTGTGGTTCGCATTTTGCGGGGGGTGGTGGGGGTTGGGGGTGTGCGTTTTATGGGGGCCCCTTGACATATTTTTGCCTAGGGCCCCATGGAGGTCAGAACCGGCTCTGTGTGTGTGTGTGTGTGTGTCTGTGTCTGTGTCTGTGTCTGTGTCTGTGTGTTGGAGAGTTCACAGTTAGTGCTGCAAGGCTGGAATTGGGTTGGGAAAGATGAACGCTATTTCAGTAGGCTCTATAGAAATGTAATATTCAGTCCACTTCCATTCCTATCTGCCACATTTATCCCTTTTGTAATTCCCTTTCCCCTCTTCTACAGTCGCTGCCATGACAAAGCCTGAGAGAAAGCCTTCCATGTAATGACTGGAACATGCTGATAGAATGACCGGCCATGGACACAGCCATGTGTGTCTGCACTATGAATGTGCAACAAATAAAACTTAATCATGTTTAACTGGGGAAAAAAAAACATTGAGATACAGCTTTTTCTGTAAGTGTGGTTCCTCTCCAACATCAATGTTGGGTTGGGGACTTTTTGAAGAACAAAGTAAACCACAATAATTAATTCCAGAGGTTGTGTATGCACTCAGGGGCACCATGTGGCAAATTAATTCATGAATAAGACGATTGGCAAGGGCTTCAAAGCACATGTACAGTACTTACCACCACCATCAAATTCTATGTAGCCTATTCAATATGACTAGGATTGCATTTTTCATACATGAAAAGGGGGATCTTCTCCATGTCCGCCATTTTTGGATTTCCAGAAGTAGACATGTTTTGCTGCAAAACTTCCATTATGTTGGTCATAGGGCCTACTAGTAAATATTAGTTTATTACTTAGTAAATGTTCATGAAAAGAACAAATTTGGCAATAGGCGGCACAGTTGTAATGAGCAGCATAGTTGCAATACCTACTCTGGCCACCATCCTACACAGTGCACCTTTAAGATCATTATGACATACACTGTAACAAAAAGCTGTTTATTTACGGCAATTCTGCAACAGCATTCTACTGTTTTTCGAAAAAACAGACAACTACTGTGAAAATATTACTTTGAGTCACATATTGAGCATAAACAGTAAGTACTGCACAATAGCAGTATTCGCCGTTGTGGAAAAAACTAGAGATGCACCGGATCCTGATTTTTAGGATCCTGCCGGATACCAGATCCACTGAATAAAATCCCGCCGGATCCGGAACCGGATACCGGATCCTACAAAAGGGTTGAAACATATAGTCTACTCACACACGTGGGCCCTTTTTATTACGTTGGCGCAAACTATTTTTTAGACTCATTGGCTTATTGCCACACTGCCTGCAATAGCCGCTTCCAAAGGGATTTCACTCCATGCAGTGATTGGGGTTGTGAAAGACTGAAAAGCCTAGGCTAGACATGCACCAGACCCTGATTTTTAGGTAACATGCTGGATACCGGATCCACTGCTTAAGATCCTGCCGGACCCGGACCCTGTGAAAAACTCTATTATCCTGACGGATCCGGAACCGGAACCGGATCCGGTGCATCTCTAGAAAATAACAAGTTATTTTAGGCAGCACCATTGAAACCCATTCATCCTCCACTTGTCCGTGATCACCATCAAACTTCAATACCACCTGAAGAACTGAAGTCATTCTGACTGGTTAAAGATTATCTGATACTATAACAATTTCTAAGGAAACTACAATACTTAAAAAGTGCTTGATGCAGCAAAGTGTGAGTAGCACATGCATTTTGATAGTGATGAAAGTGTGAATGGCTGAAACATTTTAAGAACTTGTAACACTCTTGCAACAAGCAGCCCCATCTAAACCAATCTGCTAATCAGTGCCTGGCCTCACCTGAGTAGGGCTGTTATGCCATTATTCAATTACGGGCGTCACCTGCCAAGGGCCTGATGACTCTGGTCACATGGTACTCTTGCACCTGTATATAAATCTGGACTATCAACACTTCAGTTGCTTGCCTGCCTGCTGGCTGGCCTGCATGGCACAGCATAGCACTTGTTTGCCTACAAGCTTGCCTACAAGCTTGCTTACATGCTTGCACATTTTCCTCTTTGTAAAAGCTTGCTGTATGTGGCATCATTTGTGGCATTGTTGCATATAATGTGCCTGCTGCAAATTAGCCATTGCTTTGAGAGCTAGCTTGTAGTGCTGCTTGTTTGCTGTGCTACTTGGTGCAAAATATTTTTTTAAAGACTGACCAATGCTATATTCATCACTGGCTCATCAAGAGATACAGTAAAAAGCCCACCTTGCACACTATCATTGTAATATAGCACTGCATACTCTGAAATTTTATTCATGCCCACACTTTCAAAGGACCACCGCAAACCATTTTCTCAATACAGCATTGCGCCATAGTATCATGCTCAAGGCACACCAGTCATGGTGAACGATGGGAGGGTGGGGTGGTAACATGGCCAGGGTACCACAGTTATGGAGAATGATGGGTGGGGTGGGAAGTTGCCATGGCCATATTCATGAATACAACTATGACCCAGTATTTGCCTGTCATCACACAGTACAATTCAACTTTTTAACTGAAATGTACTGTTATTTTTCTGTAGAGTACTGTTATTTAACAGTTCAATTGCTGCTGAAAAAATGTTATATACTGTGATACATTAAACAGCAATGAGCTGTATTTGATTTTGGTGTGAAATAACAGTAGAATTACAGGTAAATATAATTGCCAGTAACTGCCGTTATTTTGCAGGGAAATTTTCTTAGAGTGTATGTAAGGGCAACAATAGGGGCCTTCTTTCAGGTTCACCACTATTTTGAGACCTTTGAAAGAATATAAATTAGTTATTAGTTATTACACTCACTGAACAATATGAGTCACTGCCAGAGGTCTTCTTTTGAGTCTCACATATGATGTCGCACATTATTGATTGACCAATCAGCGCGTCATTACCTGCTGCACAGTACTTCCTATTGTAAATGATACATAGTTGGTGTGTGTGGGTGATATGCAGAATGTGGTAGCTGTCTATTTCATCTCCAGAGTGATAACACTGTACATGTTCTAGTCACTTCTTCCTTTGCTCCATGCATCTTGTTAAGGGGTGTATTACCTCTATGTTCTTTAGATATTGACATTTTTCTGTGATTGTTCGAGAGGGTTTCATTTTGACCTCTTAAAATGAATTGATAATAAATTAATGACTCTTGCTTTTTAGCGTTATTGTTTCAAACCGACTTGGTCTTAGCCTGGTCCTGACCATCCCATAATACTACCATTTCATTTCGTATTCATGGTCTGGCATTTGTTTGCTCTGAAGCGATTGCAGGAAGCAGGAAGTTTGCACTCAGTTATGGTTCGAAATTATTGGACACCTCTCACCCAATCGCTGGCAGTTACTCAACAACAACATACCGCCGACCAATGGCTCTGGCGTAGATGTGTACGTCATTGTCACGAGCATCCTCCCCTTTTCGCCCCCATGTGGGGCGCTTATTCGCTTCTTGGCTGTTTTCTGGGGGGGGGGGGCGTTGCGATCAAAATTCCACTGCTCCAGGCACTCCACAGAGAAGCACGGCCAGACTACCGTAGTGTAGCCAATCCTTTGGCGGAAGTACGTAGGATGGCTCGCAAGGCTAACTTGGTCTTACGTACTTAAAGATTACACATTTCATAATTTTGTGCTAGATAGACAAATGTAAGGCACTGTTTCATTGTTAGCCCGTTGATTGAGTTGATAGAGGTTGATATGAAACAAAAATCCATCATGGCCATACTTCTTGTTTTACTTTACTTTTACCTAACTTTTTGGCAGATCCTTTTCTACTTCTACTCAAGTGAAAAATTAAAGGGAATACTCTCACTTTTACTGTAGTAATATTTCATGCAAGGCATTACTCTCTTAATGCTCCTCTACGTACGTAGTTGTACTTGGTCCACCACTGGCCCCTGCATCTACACTGTAGATGTCCACACTCTGTGTGTGTGTGTGTCTCTCTGTGTCTCTCTCTCCCCCTCGTCCAGAATTCCTGTTATCAGTCTACACTCCTGGTAATCATCTGACAGACTAGGTTGCCATGGCATGACAGTGCAGCAAGCTCTCAATGTGTGTGTGTGTGTGCACGCACGCGCGCTTGCAATAAACAAAGAGAAATAAGGAGAGATTTAATATTAAGCACTGAGGCATCATTCAGATGAGGAAAATTGAGGATTAGTCTGCGGCATCAGCACCTTAGTCTGCTGAATCACTACCTCTTTGTGTGTGTGTGTGTGTGTCGGTGTGTGCGCGCAGGTAAGCCTGAGTGTGTTTGTGTGTTTATACGCATGTGGTACAGTATGTTATTAATGTATTTATGACCAGTCCTGGGATTTATAGCTTATTGTTCTATTGATACATGGTGGAAGTGGAACATTTGTGATCCTTTCACATTTGTGAGATTCACATTGAGGTACAGGCTTACAAACACTTTAACACACACACACACACACACACACACACACACACACACACACACACACACACACACACACACACACACACGCACAGACTTGTGCATACATACGTACAGTCACACAGACATGCAACTTCACATTCCCTCTCCAGTTTCTAAGAACACCAAGCCAAAAACAGAACGCGTGCCTGTGAATATTCGATGGCATGTTGTCCGGAAGCAGCAGAAGCTGCTGCTTCAAAACCACCTAAGGAAAAATATTTGGTTCAGGATGAAAATGCAGTGTTTGCAATTCCACACTTCCAGTATCTACATCTACTTCTACGTCAACTCAACTTTACCTCTACTAGTGCAGAGCCCGTTGGGCCTATTTTCCCGATGTTGTTTTCTACAAAAAAATATGGTATATGTGTGCTGTGGAAGTGGGTAGAATGAGGAAGAATGAGGAAGAAGCAAGAATATAGTAGGGTCATTTCACGTGAAATCAGACACTTTGGGACCCGACCGACACAGATTTCAATCATACTTGCTGTAGTTGTTTAGTAGCAAGGTAGCACCCCAGAACTGCATTTTTGTGGATCTGACGCCAATATTAAGGGAGAAACAGACTAGCAAAGGTTTACATGTGAGGGTAGGACACTATGCATTCAGCCTTGATTATATCAGTGTAAGCCACAAAAGGATGTTTGAGGTATTGTTTGAAAGCTCTTTTCTGGCTCTACAAATTACTCAAACAGCATGGAATACAACAAACTTCAGAATATTAATTATGATACATCGAAAAAGTAAAAATTGAATATCAAAAAAACTTGTTAATATTTTAAAATGGCTGGTTTCTTGTCTAAACATAGCCTGTAAGGTCATAAACAACACCTGAAAATGGGGTGTTTGGTCTTTTATTCATTTCAGAGATAATGGGACATAAAGGTTGAAATGAGTTGTAATGAAGTAGTAATAGAGTAGTGTCAGGGAGAGGGCTGGACTGGCCATCTGGCATAACTGGCATTTTCCCGTTGGGCCCTGGACCCATATCGGTCCCTATTCCAAGCACTCAAAAACTACACGGCTTCTGCCCATTGTCAATGGACACAGTGGAAGCTAGACCATTTTAAGCATTCAGAGAAGGCAGGGTTGAAAGAATAAGCTCAGTAAAGGATTTTTTTTAAATGTTCAAGCATCAAAGGGTATGTTGTAGCTGTATATGATGGCAACTAGTGGCTAGCATGTGTTGAGGAATGTATGCCGAGCACTGGAGAGGTGAAACTGAACTTCCTGCAACCTCGTGGACCATCTCCATCCTTCACATATTCCGATAGACATGCTGTCATGTGATATTACTATGGTATCACCATATTATTACTAGGTGATTTGTATGATGCCATATTTTTGAGTCCCATTGTCTCTGAAATGAATAAAGAACCAAACACCAGCATGTCAGGTGTTTTTCATGACATTGCAGGCTATGTTTAGACAAGGAACTGGCCCTTTTAAAATATAAGTTTTTTTGATATTCAATTTTTATTTTTTTAATTTATGATAATTCATATTCTGAGGGTTGTTGTGTTCCATGCTGTTTGTGTAATTTGTAGAGCCAGAAAAGAGCTTTCAAATAACACCACGGACATATTTTTAAGACTTACACTGACTGATATAATCAAGGCTGAATGCATAGTGTCCCTCATATGTAAACCATAGTCTGTTTCTCCCTTAATATTGGTGTCAGATTCACACAAATGCAGTTCTGGGGTGCTACCTTGCTACTAAACAGGCACAGCAAGTATGATTGAAATCCGTGTCGGTCGGGTCCCAAAGTGTCTGATTTCACGTGAAATGACCCAGTAATTCCCTGATGTCAGGAGGTTGTGTGATTGCCCGGGTTGTGTGTTGGTTTCTTAGTTCGTGCTCGTTCTTTTGTTCGCTGCCTGTATCACCGGGGCCAGGGAGCCCAAAAGGTCTGGGTTGACGCTGTCCATTACTTCCACTTCCTCACTCAATTAATTAGGCTATCCCTCGGTCATCGTGCTTCACTACAAATGGTGCTGAAAAGTTGATTGTCTGCCTTTTTATAGACGTGCATGGTAACCGAACGTCACGTCATAATAGCAGCTATGCATTTTCATTTTGAGGTAGCAAAGCGTAGCGGACCCTTCAGCCGAATTCTGTTCACCTGTTGCATAGAGGGACATAACAGCAATCTTCCGGCCATTCGCATTACTTTTCTGCACACGCCAGCTTTACTTACACCTTGGACCGTTCCATGGAAATTATTTGTGCACTGGGGTCTGTAATAGGGGTCGACCGATATAGGTTTTTTAATGGCCAATGCCATACCGATTTTTTTTTTCATCACCCTTGGCTGATACCCGATTTCCGATATTTGGGGACGATATGGGTTAAAAAAAGGTTAAAAAATGACAAATATTCCAGGTCTCAAGTTAAAAATAAACATTCCTTTAACATTATCAAATTGAGGTAGAACTTGTAACATTTAAACACCCACTCTAACAATCAAGTAATGTCTAACAATCAAGTAATAAAAAAATAAAGTGTCTTGGTGCTTTAAAAAAAAAAAAACGAATGACATAAAATAATAAATATTGCGTATCGGCCAAAACCACACGCGTATCGGCCGATACCGATACACTTAACAAATGCAAATATCGGCCCGATACTGATACCGATATATATATATATCGGTCTATCCTTAGTCTGTAAGTTTGAACATTGTGACAGCCTACTCGAAGCGAAGTGTGTGTAGTAGAAGGTGTCTGGTGTGCTCAGTGCCTTTTCATAGTCGCGCACACGGTAACCGAACACCACGTCATAAGTGTGTGTGGTAGTGTGTGTAGTAGCAGGTGTCTGTTGCGTTCAGTGCTTGAAATGTTGGTTGTGCAATCAGCTGGTTGCAATGTCTGCTGCCAGTGGCTTCAACAATTAAATGGGCCTAAAGAATGTTGGCAGGTCTGCCATGAGCAGGGCTTTGAACCGTTATTTTTTTCCAAACGTTCCGTTCCGAACAGAAACGGAATTATAACGTTTCCGGTTCTGAGTTCCACCAATAAATTGACGTTCCCGAACCGGTTAGAACCAAAAAATATTGTTCCCGGAACGGTTAATTTCGTTCCTGTCAGCTGATTACTCCCCATAGGCCTAACTGACGTTAACCAAGAAAGACGGAAGTGCAAATGAGTCAGCCTACATTCAAAACTGTTTATTCAAGCGGATGAAAAGAATATCCTCCAGAATTTTGTCATTCAGGGACGACCTAAGCGGAGAAGCAGAGAATAAACCTCAATGATGAAAATGTGCACTCCACGCTGACTTGGGTCACAGGGAGCACTATGATGGACATTGTGAGTTTGTGCATATTTGAAGCGGCCATGGATGCCCAATAACGGCGAACATTGTCGGTGCGCTTTACACGCGCTTCCCTGCAATGTCTTACAATAATGCAATGCAAACTCTGTCCTTTTGTATGACAGTGGTTTCTCTTAATTAAGATGTGGAGTGAAAACTTTGTAATCTAAAGCTCTCTCTCCATTCAGTCAGAGAATGTCTGATGTCACACAGGACGTGAACCTCAGCCGTCATGGTAACAATATAATCATAATGACTTTTTTTTGTTGTTTGAGGAACGGTATTAACCGGTATTAACCGGTTACCATTATTTTTAAATAAGTGTTCCCGTTCCAGAACATAAAAAATAATAACGTTTCCGGTTTCGTTTCTGTTCCCTGTAAAATACAAAAAGTTCCTGGTTTTCGTTTTCGTTCCTTGAACCGGTTCGAAGCCCTGGCCATGAGTGAAAATTAGTTTAAGTAATATCTTCAGTATTTTATGTCCAAACGGCGTGAAATTTTGCACTGCAACTCGCCATACCACTGTCAAGTCACCTTCTAAGTTTGAGATCTTTTGGTGCTGTGCTGCGGGAGTTATGCGGGTCACAGAGATACAATTGCGGAGATACAGACAGACGTTTCTTGAATTATTAGATTGATGTACACCAAGAGATGAATTGAGGCATACAGCACAACACCATGTTTATCCTTCACATAATACTGTTTATTTGAATTCTGTTACATAAATACCTGTAAATACTGTTTATTTTTCATTTGCCATTTGTGGCGATGATTGTCACTGGCGACTTCTTTGTCTTTCCAACAAAGATACCGCTAAAAGCTTTCTAGAGTCACTCTACCCTGCCCAGTGGGCCAGTCTATTTTCGGTCTGTTCCTCAACACAGACATAACAAGGGGACAATGGCTACATCCAATCACTTTGTTTTCCCTCTGCTCTAGTTTCTACGTTAATTGATTCAGACACAACAAGCACATGATTGTGTATCGCGTCCTTAGTCATGTGTCTGATATTACACATGCACACAAAGGAATTTTGGATGTCTGTGTGTTTGTTTTTGTGCCTGAGATATTTCTGTCATGGCAAGACACAAATGCAAAGTATGGGAAAGAGAAATAGGGACAGAATTGCATTGCCTTCATGTCGCAGCCATTCCTCCCAAGATGAAAAGGACTCATTTCCTCATGTTCCACAAATATAGTTTATTTATTTGCTCAATATAGAGAATAAACACCTCTACCACGTCCTATTGGAGCGGAATACTGTGGTGCATAGGAGGCTTGTCTCCCCTTCTTGCTCACAGGAATAATTTACGCTAAATGTAGGCTTACGGCAAAATAAAAATTAATACTCTTACATTCACGCAGGCATATTTCAAAACCAGAGGAATGCCAAACTGACATTTACTGTATAACAGCCTTTTTTATTCTTGCACAGGGGCCTTAAGAACATAAAATACGTATATGCCTTCTCATGAAGTGTTTGATGGTGGAGAGTAATGTTGTATGGATTTGTGGGTTGCATTCCTGAACGTGTGATGATGTGTGTAGACAGGACATCTAATTATACCACCAAAGTGCACTCCTGGACCATGTTGTGGTGTAGGCTACCTGGAGTGACACATCAACCTATTTATGCCAACAGGAAGAAGAAATGAAAAGGAAACAGAGATGTACCACATGGATAAGTATATTTTCATGTATATGAGGGTATATGTACATGTATAGCACACATATAGCAATATTTCACTGGTGGTATAGTTCTTGGACGTAGGCCTACACTACAGAGGACTTTTTTTCTCCGCAGGTTTCCGAGTACCCCTCTAATGTTGAATCCTTTAAACTACTCTTGTTTTGAAATTGGCATTTCGCCCATGACTTAGAGACTTCACAAGATGAGGAGTGGGAGAGGAATCAATACGTGTACACGTCTGCACCTAAGACACAAGGCTCTCCTCATTGTACTACACTCACGTGTAAAGCCATGTGTCCATTCAGTGGAGAGATACTCGCACAAAGCTTCAATTTGGTGATCAAAGTGCTAACAATGTTTTTAATTTATTATTAAAGCAGATGCATTTGAAATGCATCATTATTGATCTTGTCCTTCACCCTTTGAGCTGCTTGGACACACATCGGATTTGTCAACAAACCAATAACGTCTAATCAAAGGCGGCTCCCCGACTGATTCAGATCAAACAGAACATTTAGCTCCTCGTGACAACATACGAGAGAAGATGGTTTTCGAAGTGTGTGTGTGTGTGTGTGTGTGTGTGTGTGTGTGTGTGTGTGTGTGTGTGTGTGTGTGTGTGTGCAGGGGTGTAGCAGCAAATTGTGGGCCCTGTGTAAAATCAGCTCCAATAGACCCCCCAGCCATATATCAACATAAATTGGACCCTGGTGACCCCCTGAAGGACACCCCTGTGTGTGTTAGGATTTGTAATGCTGTGTGTGTGTGTGTTTGTGTGTGTGTGTGTGTTTGTTTGTGTGTGTGTGTTTGTTTGTGTGTGTGTGTGTGTTTGTTTGTTTGTGTGTTGGCGGCGGGCACTCTTTCTTAAATCCCACTTTCTCACACGAGCCAACCACTTCGCACTAGTCCTCTATCGCTCTTTTTATCAGAACAGAAAAGAGAAAGATTTTAAAAAACACTGCAATTTGACAGCTGGAGCAGAGCATGAATATTCAAGACATAAGGGCATCCATTTTGTCCCAAAATGAAGTGCATGGTGTGACAACACCGCCCTGATCAACACATGCGCACACACCCGCACAATCAGCTCCACTAGACCCCTAAGCCATATATCAACATAAATTGGACTGTGTGTGGGCCCCCCTATATATACATAGGGCCCTGGTGAGTCAGTCACACTACCCCACTGAACGACATCCCTGTGTTTGCGTGTGTCTGTGTGTGTATCTGTGTGTTGACGGCGGGCACTCTTGTGAATCTCACTTTCTCACATGAGCCTTCAAACCAGTCCTCTATCGCTCTTCGTCAAAACTGAAAAGAGAAAGATAAAAAAAACACTGCAATTTGACAACTGGAGCAGGGCATGAATATTCAAGACATACTGTAAGGGCATCCATTTTCTTGCAAAATGAAGTGCATGGTGTGATGTGCGACAACAACGCCCTGATCAACACTTCCACACCCCAAATAGCGATACAAAATATCCCATTAAGAGTGTATTTTAGGAACATTTTGGCCTGTAATGAAATACAAGCAGGTCTATTTGGCTGTATTGGTCCTACCGTGTGGGCTCAAGCCTTTTAGAAGCTTTCAGTGTCATCCTCTCATTCTTATTTCTCCTCTTCCTCTCCTCCAAAAAAAGTCTGTGGTTCCAAAAAAAACTGATAATCTCAAATTTCTCCAACACGGTCATCAATACCAGGGCCGGGCACACTCTTACCCTTCTGCTTAAACCCCCACAGAGCCCCAACTTTAGTCAGGGGAGGCGTTTCATTTCATTTCCTTACCGATTACTATTCTTTCATTTCCTGTCGCCACCGGTGCTGTCTAGGTCACCCGGGAATTAGGAGTAGGAGCTGTCAGGGTATCAGGTGTGTGTGTGTGTGTGTTTGTGTTTCTGTGTGTGTGTGTGTGTGTTTCTGTGTGTGTGTGTGTGTGTAGGTAGAAAGAAATCCAGACAGAGAGAAAGTGGGCTCCACCACCCTCTGGCCCTGTCTGTCTGTCAGCTCCCTCCCACAGGGGCTGCTTCTCTTCCCCCCACGCCACACCTGGGTGACCCTGGCCCAGCACCAGCCCATCCATCATCCCACCGGGTGTCAGAGCCGGCTCACCTAAACAGGGTGCTCCCTGGTCACTGGAACAACACGGGAACTCTTGTTTCACCAGCGGCGACACCGCAGATAGGTTCAGCCATGGCCGTAACTGCCATTGAGGACACAGAGGTCATGTCCTCTGTATTTTCTTTCAGTAATGTAAAATTCGGTCAACAGTGATAGATTCAGTCTGTATACGTCATATAGCCATATAGTCTGTATACGTATATAGCCTGAGGAATAGGGCTGGGCGATATGGGGAAAAAAAACTATATCACGATATGATTACTTTATATCACGATAACGATATACATCACGATATAGCACAATTGTATATGTTTTCAGATATTCTCTTTATTTGCTCTTTATTTTTTCATGTCGCAAAACAACCTTTCTTTAAAATGGATCTTTTTATTCTTCTTTTTACAGTTACATGAACTTATAGTGCGTATTGTGACAACATGGAATGTAATTAAATGATATTCAATTGTATAAAATTGATAAAATTACAATCATGATATAAACGATATAGGAGAAAGGTCACGATATACACTTTTATATCACAATAACATAATATCGTCATATTGCCCAGCCCTACTGAGGAAACAATGTACAGCCTACAGCAGACTGAGATAATGTGTTCATGGTTACAGTGTCCATATTGTATGACCAGTGCGCCAAGAGAAAAGACGATTACTACCTTTGCAGACAAAAAACGTACTAGACCCCCTAGCTCATTCTGACCTTTTCTATAAGACAGTCGCTAAATAACATCAGTCAGTGTGTGTGTGTGTGTGTGTGTGTGTGTGTGTGTGTGTGTTTGTGCGCCACATGCAAAAAACAGCCCAATATGCTTCAACTCCAGATAATCCCTTTAACAATAACACATACACCTACTGTATTACAAATAGGCCTACTTAAGCTACGGCATAATTGTGTAACACACATATCTTTTTTTATTCAGCATTTACAGCAGCAGATGCCATTGTTCTTTGAGCAAGAACGAGAATGTAGTTAAGGATGCAATGATGTAACGACGAACCAAACTTAAGATCACCACCTAATAATGTTCTTTGACTGGCTTAAACTCCAGTTAGCTTGTAAGAAGTTTTTTTTTTATTATGTTCTTTCTTTAATTTTGAAGCGGGATCAATAAGCAGTTTACTGAAATGGAAAATTGTGTGTTTGGAAAAGAACTGTTAGAATAATTGTTGTTACAACTTGCCGGAGACAGTTTGTGCCCACAGCGATGGCATTCTGTAATCTCCAGACAAAACAGATGGATCAGTGCCTTCTGTTGCTGTTCGACTCTGACAGTAATGCCCTCTCGTCTACCGCTAGCGAAAATGCCACAGGGGATTTTTATTTCTTAACATTAAAAATACATCATTATTTGCTGCCCTTTTGCCATCCAATTTTCTGTGCCCCAATGACGACAAACAATGAGTCAATACTGTAAAGCAGCTGGCTTATTTATAAACCTCTTTCCTATAATGTGAACAGTCTCTTGTCTCATAGTTTGCAGAAAGGAGTTTATATTTGCTTGAGAGCCATAAAGGTCATTGATCACAGCTTTGATCAGAAAATCCTCCTCCTATATGAAGCTCATTATGTTCAAATGATACCAGACAGACACTGTGTGGCTGTTTCTGCAAGAGGTGGAACACTCAACCATTTGCAATGTTTGTCCCTCACTCACACACACTACTCGTCTGGCTTCCTAATGTACTTCCACGTGACATTTTCAGAGTGTGGAAGCCTATCCCAGACTTGCTGCATTTAGAGAATCGACCAAAGTTGATATGACAATATACTCATGGTCCTTTGAATGGATCAATGAATGAAATGAAATGAATGAATGAAACGTTATTGTCATTGTACAGGTACAACAAAATTGGTAAAGTGCAGATGCTCACGGTGCTTAAAAATCAACAAGAAACGTATATATAAAAAATAATTAAGATTTTAAAAAGTCGATTGCTTTTGGATAAAAACTATCTTTTAGCCCGTTTGTTTTTGTACCCAGAGCCCTGTAACGCCTGCCTGGTGGCAGCAGCTCAAACAGTTTATGTCCAGTATGGTATGGGTCTCTGATGATTTGCTTGGCTTGCTTTGTGTCTAAGTGTCAAGCTGAGATACAAACCACTTCTGGGTGTTGGTTTAGGGTTAGGTTTGGGGTAATGATGTTTGGTCCTTGTTTTGGGGGATAATGTTTTGGTCCTTGTGCTGCATACTGCTGGTAGATATAACCAAGATTCGGGGCGAAGGTACCAGAGATTCTTTAAGTATATCTGAAGATACTACATGAGAACAGCTGCATTCTTTGTAGTGCTGCTAACAGTTGCAGATTGTTACAAGTGAAATATGCAGCAACTTTGTTTTTTGTGGAGAGTACTGAACTGACACACCCTACACTAGTCTTCTTGATTGACACAAGGTCGTGATAGGTGGGGGGAACAAAAGGGCTCGAGTTATCAGCACTCAAAAATGAATGAAGGTACAGTAGTAATGCAGGTACAGAAGGGGTACAAATCTGTACTCAAAGTTACAATAAAAATCAATATATGTTTGCTGATGTAGAAGGTACAAAATAATTGTCAAACGGTAAATTTGTATGCTTTCAGTGGTGGGGGGAGATTTGCTCGCACAAATTTGACGGGCAACGAATCCTTGCTGCTAGAGCCATGCATCCCCGATGTACAAGCCCTTGTATGTGTGTATGTTGATATGCTGTTTTACCTTTATTTCCCAGGAATATTAAGTAGAGTAGATTGTAAAGATTTTGATAAACAACCCCATGGGCCTGAAAGCCCAATTGTGGGGGGCTTAGCACGCTGCGCCACAAATCTGGATTTTTTCATTATTATTTATTTTGGTGACCTTCTTGTTCATAGGCCCCAGAATATGATGCTATGTTTGACATCAGTGCGTTTCCTGCATAATGAATTGTTTATCAATGCAAGTTGACATAATAACTTACAGGGAGAAATTTAGGGCAAAGCAGCCCAAACACATTTGCTCTCATCACATTTTACCTATGAATGTGCACGCATTCATTGTCAGGGTCATTCACAACTCATTTCACCATGACATAGCTCACATTCACTATTTTGTTTACTTGTTTCAAATTCTGCTCCAACACAACAACAAACACCTCTTTGAATTGTTTTGGGGGCATTAAGGTCTCAAGAGTACTAACAACAACAATGTGTGTTGTGAAATGTTGTTTTCTCAAAGTCACATCTGCGCTTCTCAAAAAGCAGACAACAGCCTTGTAACAACAAAGATATGGAAAATAAGTTGGTTTTTTTTTTTTTCAAATGACTTTCCCCCCCCATCCTCTATTTTCAAACACCATGACAAGTCCCTGAAATTAAATAAAACTGTATCCTTCTTTACAGCTGTATGATGTTAGTTGGATTGTGAGAAAATAGCATTTACGGCTTGGAGTTTATCACTTTGCCCTGAACCCTGGGGCAGTCTCAATGCAACCATCCACCAATTTCCCACTGGACTTGGTGTGTGTGTGTGTATGTGTGTGTGCATGCATGCGTGTGTGCGTGTATCCTCCTCCTGCACAAATGTAATGAACGGAAAGCAGCAGACTGTTGAGGCTTGAAGGACTGCACTTGGTTGTGGCCGAGCGGCTTCTGACCACTTACTTCTTCAGTTCATTCCCATCCCAGCTCTAAATCCAATTAGACTGTCAGAACCAAGAGTTTGCACAGACACCAGTTCAATATGCATGCCTTTAAAAGCAGACCATACTGTGTGTGTGTGCGCGTGTGCGTGTGCGTGTGTGTGTGTGTGTGTTCGCGTGCACGTGTGTGTGTGTGCGTGCGTGTCTGTGCGCACCTGCGTGTTCGCATAGCATAAGCTTTTTTTCCCCTCATTAATGGAATAGTCATGACGTAGGAGGGCTTAGATCTCTAAAGTGGGCAAGTTTATCTACCTTCAGTCTTTGACTGTATACAAAAATGACTGAACAAATATAACCTGCATTGTCTAAATTGTGCTAGACCCACATGAAATTAAGTTGAACTGCTCAAACTACTGTTAGTCCATTGATATTTGCTATGGTTTATACATTGTTACTAGAGATGCACAGAATCCTGATTTTTAGGATCCTGCGGGATACCGGATCCACTGCTTAAGATCCTGCCGGATCCGGAACCGGATACCGGATCCTACGAAAGGGTTGAAACACATAGCCAACTCACACACGTGGGGCCCTTTTTATTATGTTGGCGCAAACTATCTTTAAGACTCATTGGCTTACTGCCACACTGCCTTCAACGGCCGCTTCCAAAGGGCTTTCACTCCATGCAGCGATTGGGGTAGTGAAAGACTGACTGAAAAGCCTAGGCTACCTAAAAAGTAGAGATGCCCCAGATCTTGATTTTTAGGTAATTGCCGGATACCGGATCCGGATAGTCTGAAAAACCCTATTATCCTGCCGGATCCGGAACCGGATCTTGGATCCTGTACATCTCTAATTGTTACACTCCGCACTTCATGGTCGGCCTGACTCGGCCAAATTTTTGAATATTGGAACATCGAATGCTTTTGTTTGTTTCTAGCCCCTCATTCACAAATCAATTCATCAATGGCTTTAATTTTAGATGCAGGTTTTGTGTCCATACCTGGCTGATCCCTAAGCTCTTGTTCTTTGCTGACAGTATAGATGTAAGATTTCCTTTTGATCTCAAGGAATAACCATACTAGCAAACATGATGAAAGTATTTCTGATGAAAACATCCTCACAGGCAAAACAGGTACACAAACGTTGAATCATATACACTCAAAAAAAATTTCTGTTGGATTTACTTAAGAATATTATGGAAAGTATTTCCACATGATTATCTTTCTTATTTTTAACATTAGGCAACTTTGTTGATTTAACAGTATTACCTTATGTTCATGTAACCTTACTTTCTTGAGTTGATCCAACATAACTGAGTCAGGGTATCAAAACCTGATTCAATTAAATTGATCCAACAGGATCTTATAATGTTCATCCAACATGTTTGATACTGGTTTGATTATCCCAATTCTCTCAAGTTGATCCAACAAGAGCTCATAATGTTGTATATGTGCTATTGAATCATGTGGAAATACTTTCCATGTTTTTATTAAGTAATTTCAAAGCATTACACTTAATCTTACACAGAAAAGGCTATAAATCTATGGAAAACAACACTACAAACCCAAGATGTTGAAGATTTGTTTTTTTTTATTTTAATCAACACATTCCCCAGGCCATTAATCAAAACACAAAATTGTCTTGAGGGTAATAAATAAAAAATAAACAAAAAAACCTTTTAAACACTTACATACAAGAGCGTACACGTGTGTTGTAGGCCAATAATGCATTCCATACCACCAGTAGCACACCAACAGTCATTGAAAGGTTAATAACCATAATACTTGTATACGATGACATAACACAGGGCCTTTAGTAATGCACTATGACTGTCCTTGCCATTCTAGTAACAACAAATTTGTAACGCTGTGTTTTTGTTTAAAGAAACTCCCGCACACTGACCATTTCGCTGTTCTTTCTTTAATAAATTTAAGTTTATTAAAGATAGAAGAGCGAAATGGTCAGTGTGCGGGAGTTTCTTTAAACTATTGCTGAGTGACCCATGGTGCCATCTCCGACGCACCTGCCAGCTGAGGTGTGCGAAAAAAGCCAAAGTTTAACGCTGTGTTTTTAACAGGTTGTTAAGTCAAAAAAAGAAAAACATTTTAAAAATAGAGTGCTGTATATGTGCTTGAGGAGGTATGCACGCACACAAGTTAAGAATAGTGTAGTGGACTTCAGGGCCTCTCAATGATCTGCTCAATGCAATGACTCTTTATTAGAAAATGCATAAAGTTGTTTGGCCATTTCAGCAATGTTTTACCAAAAGCTGTGTGTGAGCAATAATGTAGAAATGTGTATTTGTACTTCTAGTCAATTGTTATTATCATGTCTGCATTATTACTCACACACACACACACAACTTTCAAGGAGGATAACAAGTTTAGTGCAAGAAATATGGCCACTGTAAGTGAATATTTGTAACCTGATTATCATGACTTACAAATCTCTTCGAGACTTGGTCTGACCAAGAGCATAACAACATTCTCAAACGGCATGGTTGACCCAACTCTCGTGATTTGCTACTGGTCGAGGGCCGAACAGGCTGAGCCAAAGTTTAAACCAAACATTTTCTTAGTCCCAATAGAGCGTCTCTGCTCAAACCTTGTCACTTCCTTGAACACGCCTCTAGCCAGGACGGTTGGTGATGCTGAAAGTCGATTGCTTCCCGACAAAGTGGGTGGAGTTTCCTGCTGTGGAGGGAACCCGAAAGTACCTGAACAAAGTTTTCCTGAGTGTGTGTAGCAGAGCCGAAGGTGTTGCGTCACTGCGAGGGCGGAGCCTGGGTAGGATGTTTGGCAAGCAGCCAAATGCAGTCACCCCTTTGAAAATGATTCCGATGTCCTCAGGACTGTCAGTAGCTTCTGAACCTTCATGGCGGATCACGTAGATGGCATGGATGCTTTCTGCCATAGCCGATTCCCTGTCAGCATGTTGTGCCTGAAACAAAGTAATTCGACAGATACACATGTAAATATTTAACTGATGTCCATGACATATTTTACCTTCTTAACCATCCATTTCAAACATGCTACCACAATACCAAATACACCAGGTGAAAAGTTAGACAATTTAACATAAGTTATTCTGACTTAATGTTTATACATCTCGATTGTCAACAAATCAGCAAAATTGTAGGCATCAAGATTCAAATTAACATTCTCTTTCTCTTTGTACATAATACCTGGGTCATGGGTATCATTATTCTGGAGGCATCGACCAACCATTCCCCCTTTCCTGATGGAACGCCTCCATCAGATTTGGAGAATATGGAGAAGAACTTGACTGTTGACTTTTATTCTTCAGAACTCTGCACACACCTATAAAATCATAAAACACAAAAAAAAACATGTACAGTATGTAGCTTATTTGTCTATTTTCAGGACACAAAAAAACAATTTACATATGAAAGTCCAAACAAAAGAGTGATAATCTCTTACACCTCTTGTGTGTGTGTGTGTGTGTGTGTGTGTGTGTGTGTGTGTGTGTGTGTGTGTGTGTGTGTGTGTGTGTGTGTGTGTGTGTGTGTGTGTGTGTGGCTCTAGCCCCCTGGTGGAGCTCCAGCACACAGAGGTCTGGGACACTGTAGCAGGATTCAATTTCTCCAGTTTATTGCTTCAATATCAATGGGAGCTCGCATTGAGAAGTCGCAGGACGAATTATAGACCACATTGATGCTTAAGAGAATTTGTTGGTGGTAAGGACATCATTACATACCAATATAAAGAGTAATCTATTGGAAGATGCAGCCGAGTAAAACATTTCATACCTTGAAATCTTCCAGGAGAGATTTCACCCGAGCGAGAGATGTCACCCGAGCTCTGATGCTGTCTCACATGACCCAAGTCACTGCCAGTGAGCAAGAGCCATCTCTGTTTGAAAATAACAACACCAGAACAAGGACACAATTGACACCTGGATACAACTTCTGGAAATTGTCTTGGTGATTAACTCTACACAAATAGATATGCAAAGCATTCTAACTTATCTCTTTAAAAAAGCATGGGCAGTCTGTGAATGCAAGAGAAGCACACTTCCTGTGACTTTGCTCTGGGCATACATAATCTGGGCATACATCAGTGTCTCCCAACCTTTTTCGTCTTGAGTACCCCCTAAGCATTTTTGTCATAGTATGAGTACCACCTCACTCATGTTCTCTATCCCAATATGATCATGACCATACATTTGTTTTTATTCATAAAATAAAACATACTCCTAGTGGTACACGTACCCCTGGTTGGGAAACACTGCATTACATTCATCTCACCTAACATTGAAGCATAGTAAAACGTACCCTGAAATCCTCCAGATTGCATCTTTTGCCAGCATCAACAGGCTACTGCATCACGTGGTACATTTCTGTAATAAACAATATCAGTAATTGATTATATTTATCAAATGTTACACACAGTTTTTACAGTTACATTTTGTTTCACTATGGTAATCAATGTTTTAAAATTAGTCATTTTGAATTAACAGGCCACTGCCTTATTTAGGCTTCTTGGTTTAGTGAGCATACATAAATAAAGTAGCCTAAACTCTAATCCAGGGGTGCCCAACCTTTTTTTTAACCGAGATCTACTTTTGAAGTTGATGGTCTGCCGTGATCTACCAAGTCAAATTTCAGGATGTCAGTATGAAAATTTAAGATCACCATTTATTAATCACCATTATTATGAACAAAATGTTTTTAGTAGGCTACTATGGCTGTATCTTTTCAGTGTGTTTTTAAAGTTTGTTGAATAGCCTAGTGAAATGCTGCATTGCTTTGTAGTATGCAGAGATAATTTCAGTCCTACACAAGTCATAAACAACTGAAACAATTTCAAAATGATAAACATTTGGTATATAAAAGGCATATGTAGGCACATGGGCCCTATTTCTAAAATATGATGAAGCATTATCATGACTTCAGTGGTCAAAATTAAAAAGGGCTCAGAACTTCACCATTTGTTATGGGTAAATAGTAGGCCAGTTAAGTTCACTTTACTATGAGAGAGAGAGAGAGAGAGAGAGAGAGAGAGAGAGAGAGAGAGAGAGAGAGAGAGAGAGAGAGAGAGAGAGAGAGAACTCATTGAATTGGTTAACACCCTTGTTAAGAGTGACTTCTTCTATGAAGGTTTTTTTTCCCAGCTCTCTGGGACAGTAGCAGAGCAAATGCTTTCTATTGTGAGTTTGGCCAATCGTTTTGTCCACAACTGGAGCAGGAAACAGCACAAATTGAAGTGAATTCCATACATGTCAGCTAACATTTCCCTTACACGCGGCACGCGATGTAAACGCAGGTAGCGATGATGCATGCTATTAGCGATTTGGACGAATGTTGCATTCACCAGCTCGGGACCTCTCGAGACAGCTGACGACACTGCTCACATGACAATCGAGTTCTGGAGTTTGGCACATGAACGCCACAGATCCCGAAACAATCGGGATTCATGCGTGTTTTGTTTTGGTTCTCTTTTCTTTTTTTCACCTTACCTTGAGCCTCCACACCCACGATATATCATTTTAGCTTAAGTAGGCTAAATCAAACAGTCAGAGACCAGCATTACTGACATATGTACATCTACAATTGAATGACATCAACTGGTGTTGTTGATAGTGATTACAAAATGATATTTTAGCATTTATGATACTGTTTACATGCTAGTTCCATGCATGGGCGCCATGCTGATGATGCATGTGTCGTCATACAAAACACAAGCTCGGGAACTCGTTGTTCTATACTTCCGCCAGAGATCAACCTCGATAATTATCGATCTGACATTGCGTCACCAAATCTTCACGCCCACTTTCCCGAGGTTTTAGGTCGGCTTTCTTGGGATTCTCGACTTTTTGAACGAGCCACAAGATCCTCGCATATCGCTGCGTCATAACGCATCGTTGCACACATGTTCTGTTACTCACCCGATGTTACATGCGTGCACACATGAATCAACTGCAATACCCTTACGGTCACTTCCTAATGCTTTCCCCTCATTCTGTGTTACAGTGGGACTAATTATCTAACCAATACAGTAGTACCAGCAGCTTACTACATAGCCTACTTTTGAAAGACAGTATTTTCCCTGTCACATTACATGCCACTCCCCTCGAGATCGACTGGTACCTCGCGATCGACTCGTTGGGCACCCCTGCTCTAATCTAATTCATTGCAGCTTACAGTTTACGCAGGTGTGCAACGTTCAAAAAAGAACACCAGTTTATTAGCCAGGTGGATTGACTACACGCCACGTCTGTATTCAGAACCCACTTAGAATTGTATTTGGTCTGACTGTGGATTGGGTTAACATGGCTCTCACTGAAGCTGACGAACTTTATGACGGCTCGCCTCAGTGCGTTTCAAAGCGCACTCCACTGATTTCCCTAAATGCGCCGCAAAGCTCTCACTGTCCACAAAGCAACGCATAAAGGCTTGCTCATAAACTCAAACGCATCGGAGCACGCGCAACGTGCTGTAGTAGGACGCAATGTAGACCAGTTGTAATTAGGATTTTCTTTTCCCTGGGCCAGATTCACACACGAGCGTGGCAGAACGGCAGCGAGACGTCTTTCTGCCTGGTCTCGGCCAATGTATTAGAGCTCTACCTCTAGCTACGGGGGATTTTGAACAGGACTGGCCGCGCACACCAAATGCTGTCGTTGTGAAATGCTGACACCGGCGGCCGAAATTAAACAGAAAGTCCTGTCTTCTCGCTTTCGTCCAGCCACACTCTAGTGTGAATCTCTCCTTAAAATCACAATTTGTTACGCTTTGCCAAGTAAACCCATGCCCTGCCGAGATGATATGACATAAATTCACCGGAGGAATGGCAAACCAAGGTTTTTGCTTCAGAGTTAGGCTATCATTTCCCTCTGAATTCAAAGGGAATTGGTGGCAGGCATCCAATAAATTAGCTCGCTAGCAAACAATGCACAGTCGACACGTTTGACATGAAATACAGGGCATTAAACACCAGCTCGGCGGCTGTAAGCAAAAAAAAAAAACAACCTAAAATATTGTTTAACTTTTCCTACACTTTGCAAGAAGAAGGTGGACACCGTGTTTCTGCACAGAACATGCTAGTAAAGCTACATCCAGCATGTTGCCCGACTACCCAACAAAAATGTTGGCAAATCAATAACATCAACCTTTGAACATAGCATGTGCAGCAGCAAAATAAGATTGTGATATTAACACATTACACATTTGGTTAGAGTTAGCCCTCTGGGCGCCACAGGCGACTTTTGTCGACGAGATGCCGTATTGATTACAACGGCCGTTTTTTTCAAATAGGATATCAAATGTAGTTCAACTTCCACTCCATTGGGTGGCAGACATGTAGTACTTCAGTTCTAAACACATTGGGACGCCTTATATGGTATTTTGTTTAAGAAAACTACAAAACTACAAACCTCGGACATTGCGGAAGTAACTTCTGCCCTGTGAAACAACGCGAAAGACGGAAGCAGCCTTGTAGTGACATTACGTGGATAATTCTACTGAATAAACGACCAAATGCACTCAAATGGTAACTTGTCATGATTGTACATATGTATTCATCATATATTTCGCCCCTAAATGAGGTAATATGCAAACATGAGTGTATTTTCTGCCGCGTTATACTTCCCATGTTACTGTTGCCTGAGGGAAACTATCGACAGCCTATTCGTCGATCATGGGGACTGTAACAAGAAAACCCTTCATTCATTCACTTGTAAGTACACAATAGAAGTGTTCGTTTCTGCAGGAGACTTGTATATTGAGGAAGGGAAGGTTTTTTCCGATCGACATGCGAGGTAATTTCATGCTGCTTTGTAGGCTATACTGTCGCTATGCTGGCGACGTTCATTGCAACGACAGGGGAATGATGCAACGCGTCGTAATTTGCCTGTTACAGAGTCAACAATATTCATCATCTGGAGGGTGACAGTGGTCGGGATGTTTGTGGAAGAGCTTGTACACCACGTAGAAAAGTAAATGAAGACAAAAGAAGCGCGCATATTCCTGCCAACAGTGGGGGATGGAGTGAGAGGAGTATGCGCCCGAGACACAGAGGTCTCGTGCGCATTCTACTCGGTGCAAAACGGAAGCATAGTTCACGCTACTCGACACTGTTCCTGCCGACTGCAGGTCTAAATAAATAGCAATGCTATTCTAATGATATAATAATAGTAATAATTATGTCCAATTGCGACCTGACTGAGTCTATTTGCAACAAAAAAGTGTGATACCAGCTGGGGTTTGGTGCAAGACATGGGCGATATAGGCTAGGTAACAAACAACACCCCCCCACACACACACACACTTTCCTTATATGACCTATTTGTATATCAGTAAATGTAACACTGGGTTTGAATAGATATTTGCACAAGTTTTTAGACATGTAGCCCATACCCAGAGTCCTTCAGGGTGTACGCTGACAGGCCTACTGTAGGCTACTGTAGGCCTGCTGTACTTGGTTCAAAGACACACAAAAGGACAAAATGCACATAATACCCCTAGTGTGGATAGAATCTGTATGCTGGGCATTGCTATGAAGGGTGTCCATGCACTAAAAAATAACTTGTCACCTTCATAGACCAGTCCCTACAGGCAAAACGGCAACCGTCCATTCACTTGTGTTTGTCACTATGCTACATTGTTGCACTATATTAGTTACAAATTACACTTTTAGTGTACAATTTATTGCTTTCTAGACCAAAATGTATTCACAGAACATAATAGTGAAGGTGTCTGGGGAAGTTTTATAAATTAAATTAGATAAATTATTAAAAATATTTTGAAAATATGCAAAAATATCCAATAACTCATTATAAATTCAAAATGGCCGACACCATATGACGTCATAATATGCAAATTAGATGGGATAATTTACTCCCAAAATAAACTTTGGGTCATCCTCAATATTTGTCTCATTAATTGTCAGGCTCTATCTATTACCCATGTTAAGCCACAGCCTTTTGAATATAACATGTCAAAATCATCAGTTTTGGGCAAAAACCTGTGGCGCCGAGAGGGTTAGAGCATGTTTGAGGATTTATTGGAAGAGATGTCCTTACCTTGCAGGCGAACTAGTCTGTTTACTCCTCGCGCCTTCCTGCAATTTGAAAAGCTGGAGCGTTGCATTCTGGGTAGTTTGAAGAAATTGCCTGACTGCGTTGGGTTCTTTCAACATAACACAATCTATAAATAGGCTAGGCCTATCTGCCTAGTAAATCAAACACGATATTTTCACTTTCATTTCACTAAACTGACAACATTGAGTTAAAACTGCATGCAACACTTGTGTCAATTTTACAATCAGCTAGAATCGTTTTTTTGAGTGTAATGTCAAATGATCTGTGGGAGGCAGTAGATCCATATTTTTCAATGTAACCCTCCACCTTCATCTTATAATTGTGTCACATTTTGTGTGTACAACAAAAGACAGATAAGTGTGATACAAGTAACAAGTAGCCTACAGGTGATCGAGGTAGGATTGTTGTATCATCTAATGTAATTTCACGGTAGGAAGATGAGACCATCAACCACTCCTCCTCTTAAAAAATCACAAGCTATAAAAAGTTTGAGTTAAGAAAACCACATACGCCAACTTTCTTTTCAGTCAGTGTAATTGCCTTACTCAAACACAAACCACATGGAACACTGCAAAAATGGAACATCATGCAAAACCATGTCCTTGCCAAACAAAACGCACTGGTGGCTACTAATAATGGAAGCAACAGTGAAGGACCAGTCACCCAGGTACGTGTGTGTGTGTGTGTGTGTGTGTGTGTGTGTGTGTGTGTGTGTGTGTGTGTGTGTGTGTGTGTGTGTGTGTGTGTGTGTGTGTGTGTGTGTGTGTGTGTGTGTGTGTGTGTGTGCTTAAGTTGCTCTGTGATTCAGTACATATTCTTAGTGCTTAGCATGATCCTACTGCCTGTCATTGTTGCTTCTAAGCCCAGAGGTGCATCTTGTCACCAGGCAAGGCAGGCAGCCGCTGGGGTCCCCAAGCCTCCACATGGTGAAAAACAACTTTAAGTTAAACTATAATACTGGCAATTTGTGTCAAATGTTAATTTCTTTGGGTTTTTGCCTCTGCCCAAGCCCACTCACATTCACAATCACACACTCACACCAAACGTCAAAAACCCAGTGTGTGATGCTAATGCAGCAGCCTAATGAATAAAAAATATATGCAGTTCATTAATGATGGGATTGTGTAACAAACAAAGAGTGCGCCTCATTTGAATCAGCTATCAAAACCAAGACGGTGCTTCAATCTTTCCTCCATTCTGATGCTTCATTCATCAGCTCTACTGTATACCTGCCTATAGCCTTTCCTACCTCTCTCCTCACTTTACCCACTGATGGAAATGCACGAGCACATCCAGATTAATTTTCAGTCTGTTTTGTTGTTTTGAACACAAAAACAAACCAATCAATATTGTTTTTGTCTTAAATGTGTATAAATAATTGACTTACTTGCAATTGATATTCTGCTCAGTGATAAAAGTTTTTACATCAAACAGAAATATTTGAATTACAAAACTCACTGGCATGATAAAATATTCAAAATATTCTTAAACATGCAGTAAGTTGTTTTCACATTTTGCATCCCAAGCGTGCTCACCTTTTTGACTTGGAGCCTGATATTTTGGTATTCCTTCACCAAAGTCTGTTTAACATTGTTGTTGTTAATACCACTGGCATAACAAAATATTCAAAATATTAAAAATACATTTAAACAGATAGCATCTTGTTTTCACATTTTGAACATCAGAGTTGCCTGCATTCCTACAGTATTATTACCTTAGCACCAGTTATCACCAGTTTACCCTGTTTGTTTATTTTGCTGTTGTTGCTATTGGACATCTAATAGTGAATGTGGTGCTTGGGATGATTCAGTGGGAAGTGTCCTTATAATATACGAGAGAGGATGTCTTTTTAATAGCCAAACAAGCCAGCCCCTGTCGTGCCATTGAGGTCACATTGATTTTCTTTGATGTTGCAATATGCTGTAGACTCTGCTTGGACACATCCCGTAATCCCCTCGAAATGAAATATTTCCTGCCGTGGCCAACCGGTAGGGCACTTACCTGCCATGCGGCTGACCCGGGTTCGATTCCTGGCTCGGGTCCTTTGCCGACCCCTCCCCATCTCTCTCCCAATTCGCTTCCACCTCTCATACTGTCCTATCAAATAAAGTCGAAAAAGGAATATTTCATTTTTCTAATAAACTATAAACTGAGATATGGTGCTGTGCAACAAGTAAATTACCTGAAGTGGGTAGCATTTCCAGCTTTCATTTTCATGGGAGAATTCAAGTAGAAAACAGAAGAGAGAGCGACTTCAATTGTTGTAATGATAAATCACACCTCCCTTATTGAGCATTAAATCAGTTTGAGCTGAGTGGTTAGCACAATAGAGCAGAGTTGATGATAGGCATAAAATATCGCTGACACCTTTCGAGGCAGAAAGATTTATTGTTAGGTTGATTTGGTTGACGTCATTATTCTTAGTACGTTGTGTAATGTAGCCTGCATCCTAAAGATTAAATGAGGGGAGGAATGTGGAATTACATTTCATTTTCAAAGAGATAATAGAGAAAAAACAGAGGAGGTAACTCACAGCAATTTGCATAATATAATGTTGAACGTAGCAAGACTGCGGCAGACTTCAGTGCACCGCAGCTGCGCTCTCCTTTTGGAGGCATTCGTCACTGGCACAGGCCCATACTGTCGCTGTGTGTGTGTGTGTGTGTGTGTGTGTGGATGGTGAGAGGCAATGAGAAAGGAACATGAATCACTCGCCACTGCCGCAAAAAAGGGGAAAAATATCCCACCCAGCAATCCGCCACTCCAATCACGACACCTCTCAGTCACTCTAATGTTTACCCTCTGTATTTTTACTTATATGGAGTGCCAAACAGACCGCGCTTGTGGCATTGTGGTTTTGCTGTTTTTATCACCGGCTATTCATTCTCATCACTTTTATTACTCCCTCTCAATATGCACGGGCCACAGACACATTCGGAGGGGCACAGAGACGAGATCGGAACAGCTTGTAGCTGCCTCACAGAGCACCTCTCTGTGGCTGTTTATTTGCAGAGGAACAGAGATTACAGGTGATATGAAGTTGGAAGCACAACATCAGTTTTACTTTTTTACACATTGGAAAAAAGTGCCTTGAAGTGTTTGTGTTCTCGATAAGAACGCCTCAAGTGAAATCAGACTTTGTCAGATCTGTAGGTCACAATTACTACTAAAATTAAAGTCAAATAAAGCTTGAAATTACATGGATACTCTCTTATATATATCATTTGATTGTATGATTGTATTGCATATTTAACAAGCTTGCCAAAGCCAAGCCAAGGCTACATTGTACATATGATTGTCATAACATCATTATAACCATAACCATACTTCATCATATGTTATTACTATGTTATAACCATTGTAATATCATACAGCAATCATGTATCTGTCAGATAGTGTTGATATGTTTGATTATGTGTCCTCATCGATTTGAAACCGTACGGAATGGCAGCACAAGTATGGAAGTAATATTTCAACATTCTCTCCATAAATAATTCTCTCTTCACTCGACCCTAAACAGTGTTCATTGTTACAATGTGTAGGCCTATAGTTCTTAACTCCTGAACCTTTTATTCAGTTTGTGGGAAGCACATATGGATTAATGAGTCTTTTCGACGATCCTAGACATAGAACTCTCTGTCAATTCTCTGAAATTCACAGGAACATAACTGTTTACTCTCTACACACAACACTGTGGTAGAATCTGAAGGTTAGAGAGACTGGCTAGCCTCTGACTGCAGATGGGGTCGCCGGTCGGCCTATTCACTACATGCTGAAAATACTCAACTATACATCGTAACAATATTGCAGTGCCGAGAGCCTTAATTAACAGATTAAGACATACCCACTACAATTTTGGTGACAGTAAGGTTATACATAGGCTCTGCGCTAAGGGGTTAATTAATTCCAATCTTCAATCCCCAGAGTACCAGGCCCAGAGCAGAGAGAGGCGGCTGGGACTGGGTCTAGCTAGTGGTTTGCTGCGGCTGTTTTGGATAAGAAGAGCCTGATGGAAAGGTGAAAAATGATGTTTCATTACATATGTTCTGCAGTTCTTTTTTCTGGCTGCCATCATCTCCTCTCCATTGCCATCCTCCAAGCATATAGTCTCTGTGGGCATTTCTTGCAGACCATTTGAGCATGGATGTTCATGTCCTCCATCATTTGTCAAGCAAGGGGGCGGCAGGGGGAGGTTACAGCTATAATGTACATATCACCAGTGAAAGGAATTTCATTCTCACAACCTCCCTCCCTGGCTTTGATTAGCGAAGGGCAATACCATCTTGAGATTCCTTCCTGAGTGATCTGCAGTGCAATCGCACAACCACAACCCCCAGACTGTAATCTCCCGAAAAACATTACTCATCCCTGACAACGTTGTGGAGGTTTGGATGGAATGACCGCTTCTCCAAGTCATCTAAAAGCTTTTTCATGTCGTTGGCGGATTATGCTACTGGTGGTAATAGAATGTTGTCATGGAAGTGGGCACAATCAGCCCCCTTAAATCCCCCTCAGGTGAAATGACATACCTGTCCATCAAGAGGGCTGACAGCAACTAACATGGCCTCAAGAAATGCCCTTTCGATAAACTCCTCAGGCGTGTAACTATAGCAGGTTCAGCCGGTTCAGCTGCACCAGGGCCTGTGACTGTTACGATCAAATAAACCCTAAATAAAATAAAATGATCATCGGCAGTGTTGGCAAATTCTAGATTTAGCTACTTTTTGACGGCCCTGGCGACAAAAAAAACTCATCTAGCGCCTTTAGCGACTTTTTTGGTGCATCTGACGACTTTTTAAAAAACACATTTTCAGTGACAAATTCATTGGTTTTCCACATAATTCTGACTCTGCGCTGCTGTCAGAAGCGTTTCCCACGGTTAAGCAGGGCTGCAGATTAGCTCTGATCTCCAAAAAGTAGCTAGCACCGCTCATTTCTACTGTGGACGAAGGCATGTGGGCACGTTTTCTTTAGATCAGCGGGCCGTGCGTGATGCTGTGACGTCATACGTAACGTCGTGACGTCATCTAGTGAGCCCATAGCGACTTTGGCTGATTTTCTTTAGGCAACACTGATCATCGGTCTTTGTTGTCATTCTCTTTCACAAAAGTAACTTTGTTTCAACTACAATTACAAGAAATTCTGCCTGGGGATGCTGTTCTGGGTAGGCTGATCTCTGTACTGTTGATATCTGCATTCCCTTTATCATTGCAAGACATATAATGCCCTTCAAACACAAAACCAGCAGGGTGGCAAAACTGCTGAAATTGGACAAATGTGTATCTACCAAGAGCAGTGAGAACAGAGTAACACCTACTCCTTGCAACTGTGAAGACCCACGCAACAGGGTTATAAGCTCAGGATCAGAATATACTGTAACATACAGGCCAAACATCAAACATGCAACAGCACTAATATGTATACGGTAGACGTGTGTTTTAAGTGCAATGTTTAATTATGAACGAAATGTGCACAAAGTACTGTACATGCCTGGCCTTTCTCAAACATTTTGCATGTTTAACAGTATTCAAATCCTTACTGACAAGACAACATGCAGGCATATGGGCTTAGCGAGCAAGCTGGTATACACTATTTCATACAAATGTTTACACATAGGACATGTGGGGCAAGTTTGTAACTAATGCAAAAAAAAGCCGCACTCCCGGATCAATTTCTTGCAGTTTTAATACTGGGTTAGCATGGCAGACAGACAGACGTTTCGGCCTAAGCCTTCTTCAGCGTCTTTCCGGGAGTGCGGCTTTTTTTACTATACATGAACTTTGCTGTTTGCTCGCACCCAAAGACCTTGTAAGAAACTTTTCGGAGTTGAGCGGACTTTCTCTACTAAAAGTTTGTAACTAATGCAACACACTCCTTCAAAATGAATACTATGTTGCGGCTAACACAAGGGGCTAGCTGAGCTCAAATGCTAAGTGTGTGTACTTCCCCACAAGAGCTTGTTACAACGGGCTACTAGACATATCCTTGTATACTGTATAGGCCAGGGGTATTCAATTAAATGTCAAAGAGGGACAGTTTTTCAAATTCCTCCCAGTAAAGGGACCAAACTATACGTATGTATTATGGTTACCGACTGTCAGTGAAAAAAAATTGGGAGACTTCATTGAAGTGGAGGGTCTGGGGGTCCTCCCCCAGAAAGTTGTGCAGTTCTTAGATGTAATTTCCTGCATTTTAACGTCCCGTGTCCCGTTTCAGCACGATAACGGGTCCCATACTTTTATCTCTAAATTCCAAAAAACGATTCTGTATTTCAAGGGGCTTGTGGGGGGCCAGAACCTTGCTGTCCAAGGGCCGCATCTGGCCCCAGGGCCGCCATTTGAATAGCCCTGGTATAGGCAATGGAGTTTGATGGCATTCTTTCCCAAGGCAGTGGTTAAAAAAACATTTCCTCTTCTGCTGTGCCTTTCAACAAAGATAAGTGAAATTAACTTTCATGCTCCGACTTAATAAGCCACCGTATGTTTAAGAACTGTCATTAGGACACTTGCTTTTAAAGTCACTCTCGGTGCTCCAGAAGCTGAGCAAGTGGAGGGCCTGCCAAACAAGGGAAAGTAATTATGATATTAGCATACATTGTCAGGCCCTGGGTAGATGACTGCGTGCGTGCGTGCGTGCGTGCGTTTGATTGTTAGACCTGAAATCCTTGGCTTGAAGTGGCCATCCCCTCATGGAGTGGCATGAAAATGGTATTCTGATGGGACGGGTATTGATGGGTGATTAATGTCCCATGACACCCAGCGCACCACTCTGCAGAATGTCTTACTACCACACACAGGCAGCAAAATAACAGCCATTGTAAACTTACTGTATGCAGATATAACATCAAGACTGCATTGAAATGGCCCTGCCGTGGCCTAACGGTAGGGCACTGGGCCACTATGCTGGCGACCTGGGTTCGATTCCGGCCCGGGGCATTTGCCACTCCTTCCGCGATTCTCTCTCCCTACTCATTTCCTGTCCCTCTCCCACTGTCCTATCAATAATGAAGCACAAAAGACAAAAATAACTTTTAGAAAAAGACTGCATTGAAATGCTGTGCATAAAGTGAGTTGTTTGCATGAGATTTCCCCATACAGGAAAAAGAGAACTTCTTTCTGAGTTATGCACGCTGAAACATTTTGCACTTATATTACAATTACGAAGCCATTAAAATGTATGAGAACTCATTAGGAGTGCATATTTGTATCACCATGGGAGCAGCTCGGGAAACAATTTCCCATTAAAAGCTATATCTTATTGATTGCAGCTGAATAAATGGAAAATGAATACTCGAAACCAACTTTCTTCATTGATTCATGGAAACCCCGGCCCAAATGGCATATAAGTGAATGAAGCCTTGTCCTAGATCTGGAATATAAGGTAGCCCTGCATATAGTAGTGCATGCTGCACACGGCAGAAAAAAACCTGGAACCATTCTTCCAGGGCTGTAAGATATACTCTAGAAGAGCAAAGACACGAGCAAAAGAGATTATGAAAGACCCCCTCCATCTCAGTCATTCCACGTTCGAAAGGCTGCCCTCAGGGAAACGACTGCGTTCCATAAAATGCAGGACAGAGAGACTGTGCAAGAGTTTTTTTTTCCCTCAAGCCATCCGCTTTTTAAATTCTTAAGACAACTTTTTCTTTTACAATGATTATTCTTGACCTTCTTTTCATATTTCTTTTTTTTAAAATTATTATTTATTATCCTACACAGCAGAGAGCAGTTGCAACCTTCATTTCACTGCCAATTGTGCCAGCACAAGAAAGCATGTGACAAATATTTTATTCTTGAATCTTGAATCTTGAATCTGCTGCTACTGCTGAGGCTGCTGCAATTTCTATTGGCTGTTTGCTGCTGACCACTGAACCAATAGGATGGCTTCTATTTCCAAAATGTGCCAGCCCCCAGACAAATTACTGCACAGCTGGGGCCCTGGCTGCAGCTTTAGCTCCCATTTGTTACAGATGATGAATCCATTCCCGTTCAAAGTAATTTAAATAATAATTGGCAAAAAGTTGTGCTGCTGTATAAAGAATTTTAACAAAGTGTGTTTGCATGTGCGTGCATGTGAGTAGATAAAACTCAATTGTCTGCATGATAGCTTACAGTGCTCGGAAATTGTGTGTCATTCAGGCGCAGTTGTTGAAGGTAGAGCTGGCTGCTGGTGACATTAAGATAATTCAATGGTCTATTTTTAATTGGCCTTGGAGAGGGGGCAATGGCTTGGACTGAAATAAGCATAGCCTGGAGTGACTGAATGCCATGCAGTTTGAGCTTTTTTTTCATGGGCACTCACTAGCAACATGCAAATACACGAAAATCTGTTAGCCTGATTATCATGACTGTCAAATCTCTTCGAGACTTGGTCTGACCAAGAGCATGACAACTAACATTCCCAAACAGCATGGTTGACCCACCTCCCTTGGTTTGCTACTGGTCAAGGGCAGAACAGGCCGAGCCAAAGTTTAAACCAAACATTAGGCCCATACGACTTGTGTTGCTGTCGACCAACATTGACGAAGCATGTGAGCGAGAACTTGTTGTCACGATGTGGGTGTTATTAAATACAGCGCATTTACAGTCGGCCACAAATATGAACGAGACGATGAGCTCGCACCGATTTGCTCTACTAACACACCACGTGTGAGGAGTGGGGGGACAGGCAGTGAGGAGGCGCTGAAGTGGGGACCTGCCTAAACTTGAGTAGAGGTGTGAGACAAGACCCATATACACACGTGAGTGAGTTGTTGACCAACCAGTTCATGGGCGCGTGACCTCGGAGGCAGTCCGCAGACGAGCGTTGAAGGGGATAAGCAACTGCAGAGGTTGCAAGATCTGACTGCAGCCGCATTCATCCCGCGATAGTTTGACACCATGTGACATGTCACCTTGTCAACACAACATCGACGAAATTTCGAAGTTTGACAGGAAATCTAACCGTCATGCAGCATTTTCATCCAGGGTGCATTGCTGTCTAAATGTGCATGCATGCGTTGACAACATCTCGATCGCACCTATTTTCTTTGTCCCATTAGAACGTCTCAGCTTAAACTACGTCACTGCCTTGAACACGCCTCTACCCAGGACGGTCGGAAATGCTCAGAGTGGATTGATTTCAGACAAAGTGGGTGGAGTTTCCCGCTGTAGAAGGAACCTGAAAGTACTTGAACAAACAAAATGCCTGAGTGTGTGTAGCTGAGCCGAAGGTGTTGCGTGACCACGAGGGCGGAGTCTGGGTGTGGCTGTGAGTGACATAACCACCATGATCATGTGATCCTGTCATTTAGGCCTTGCTTCATTTGAGAGTATCAGTTTGAGGTCTCTCTTAATGTTGATGTGGCCTTGGTTGTGAGTACAGTATGTAGTGGGTTTATTGTGAAAGGTGATCACACCATTGGCTTAAAGCATGTGTGTCAGGAATGTTGTCATGTTCTATAGTATAATTATAGTGAACAGTGAAGTGTGTCAGAAACTAAATGGCAACGCACAAAATTCCATTAGGTCTTACAATACCCTCAATGCTTCAGTGGCTTTCTGTTTTTGTACGCAGTCAAAAACGTACAGCTGTTCAGTCACAGACAGCGTGAGGTGTGTTCTTAAATATTTATCCACCAAAAATGAACTTCATTATTCAAAAAATAACAATATGTTAAGACTACATTCATTAATTCAACTTATTAGTGTTTAAGTGTTAATGTAAATTTCCAGTACTGACCTCTGCTTCTCTGTAGTCCCTTACGAGTTGCTATAAACTCCTGAGCAAATTTGATTTTCTTTTCTAGCAAGTAGAATAGCGTGACGAAGAAATGCAGTTGTACACACACCACGAGAGACTAAATGGGAGTGTGCTGTTGATTATGCGGCGGCGACTGGCTTTGGTATCCAGTATTTTGGCAGTGGGAGCATGAATTCACAGAGTATGCCCTGAAGGAAACAGCAGGTTTGTTGTTGTTGTTGTTGTTGTTGTTGTTGTGGTTTGTTGGGACCTCTGGAAATGCAATATGCTTTTATGGAGCCTCCCACCTCTACCATTTCAGATGTATTATGTATGCTTTTACTTGACCTTTTCTCAAACCTGTTATTTCTGCTGTCGCAGAGAACCTAAGTGTAGAGATGAAAATAAAAGTGTTAGAAAATGTTCACTTTTCTGTATAATTTTACTCGGTTGAACGCTATGTGACTCATTTTAAAAGCCTATTCGTTATGCAAAAACAAAGCATGTCATGTGTTGAAGAAATTACAATCTTTTATATGTTGGTGAATGTGTTAAGCCAGGCATAGGCCTACACTGTGCGATATTTTCACTCGTGGGTATTAAGCTCCTGCTCACTGCATGATGGAATTTCACTATTTAAAAGTTCACATCTCACGACTCAAGTCCTCACACTATACGAGCCAACAGTCGGATGCGAGCCAAATGCTTCCACTGCGCGACGCGACAGGCATGTTTCCCCGGTCTGCAGAGGTGGAGATGAGGTCGCGCTCAACAGCGAATCGCACGGACCTATTCATTTGTGCATATGAAGTGTCAAATCGGGACGTAGCACTGCTTTAGCTGTGCGATTTACACACGAGCCACGACCAGGAAACCGTTCAAACCGTTTTGACTTTCTTGCGACCCTGTGATTGCACGATCGTGAGGCGAAATCGCTTGTCTTTACCCCATGTACACTGCACGATACGAGACGATTGACCTGCGATTGAGCAAGAAATCGTCCCGACTCCCAAAAAGTCGTGTGAGTGCCAAATCGTGGCAAAAGTCGCACAGTGTAAGCCCAGCTTTAGTCTGTCATCACAATTGCCATTCATTCAATTGCCAAGTTCATTATATGCCATTTACCAAGGTCTCACAGATACATGTGCCTTCAAATTATTTTCCTCCGACATGGTAAGGAAAAATAATAATAAAACACACACACACACACACACACGGACGTGCCCATACATTACAGCGGCAATAGCTAACCATGATTGTGGGAGATACTGTCTAAAGGACCATGAAAGAAATCATGTCCTTTGTAACATTCCAATGTTTCAGTCAGCATTTCTTCCAAGTCTACGGAGGCCCAAATTCCCTTGGACAAAAAGAGAAAATACAATTCTGGCAGGTCCATTAAAGCCAAGACACACAAGACAATAAATTCTGAAGGCAATTTCTTCATTAAAAAGTTATGAATTGGTTTTGGCTCTGTTCAGAGGAGTCTCCTAGTTTGCCATGGAAAACATAGATTCAGAGGACAGCAGCAGCGTAGGGAATGCTCATCCAATTTAACATAAGGAAAGCAAATAATTCTCCTATGAACAGAGGAGGCAGCATGACAAACAGTAGCATATACACAACATGGTGAAGCTGAGGAGGTGGTGGGGTGTGAGGAAGCAAACAGTCAAGAGCATACCTGTCAACCATCCCTAATTTCCCGAGAAACTCATTTCCCGGATTCTTCCCGATTTGACATTTTTCCCGGAAATATCCCGATTTTTCACATTATCAAAAGACACCGTTGGACGGTCCAGTAATTATCCCCACGGACCTGTCAGTAAGCCTGCGCGGCCACACCCCCTCCTGAAGAGAGACTGAGAGGGCCTTGCTTATCAAGGCAAGCTACCTGCCAGTAGATTTTATGCCAGATGCCACCAAGTTCCTTGAAAATGCGAGCTGTCACCTTCGAGCTCAGTATAGGCATGTGCACGCCAACTCGTCTCAGAAACCGCCAGACTCAGTTCATACAAGGCGGTAAACAGCCTCGGAACATCGAATCATGCGATTAACCTAATCACAACCTGCACCAGCACAAAGTTTTTGCACAAGCCCCAGGCAACTGTAGCGACAAAATAACATGGAGAAACTGATAATTCATTGTTTTTCACGCTTTATGCTCATTTAAAACGTGCGCTGAAAAGCAGAGTAGAACGGACCGTTTGATCTGTCTCTGTTGACTGTCAGGATTTGGCCTATAGAAAAATTCTTGAATTTTGGCAGAATTTTCCCAAATATTGGTTACTCAAAGTTGACAGGTATGGTCAAGAGTGGGGAACAAAATAGGCTAGAGAACTTAAGGCACCAAATTATCTGAAACTGACCAATGAGGAGAGAGCAGAGTTGATTAGTTAATCTAGAGCAGAGACAAGACAAAACACGTAAGAAAATGTCCGTAGAAATGAACGGGGGTGATACGTAACGCCAATATGGTGTGCGCTTGCACAGCTCTCACCTTTCTAGCAAAAAGCCAATTGCCTACTGAACTGCACTGTCGTTGATCCAATCATCTTGCAAGTGAATGTTGCTCATGCACAGTTGGAAAATATGGAGTTATAGTAGCCCGGGGCTTCGCCAAAAAGGCCGCCAAGTGAAGGGACTAATACATGGGTTCTGAGTGTTTATCAACACAATGTTATGAGGAGGGGCAAGACACTGGGAGCCAACCACGTGAGCTAATTTTTTGACAGACAGTGGTTTCCAACAATCAGAGGTTGAGTTGTGCGCAGCTAGGTTTGCGCAGTCAGGTTATAAACAAAATTTAGAACCCATGTACTGTATACAGATGGACTTTGTCTAGAGCACCTGAGACAAATTAGAAGTGTCAAGCTCTTGACTACCATGGCCTGCCAGAACTATCACTGACTTGTGTTTTTGTCGACAAAAATAGCAGTGATTTGGAACATAAGCATGTGCAAACGAGAGCGCATATGCACACGTATACATACACACACACCCACACACATAGGTATATATCTGCGCAGCAGAAGGGTGCGTGTGTGTGTGTGTGTGTGTGTGTGTGTGTGTGTGTGTGTGTGTGTGTGTGTGTGTGTGTGTGTGTGTGTGTGTGTGTGTGTGTGTGTGTGTGTGTGTGTGTGTGTGTGTGTGTGTGTGTGTGTGCTGGGTTGGATAGGGCAATAACAAAAACAATTCTTATGATTCATGTACTGCTACCCAGGCACTGGCATAACGTCCTCTTCCGGTCGCATCAGCGTAAGCATACATTTCCATAAAAGTTACACTTCCACTTTTCTTCTCACAGCCTTGCTGCTTTTAACCTGAGGCACTGTCTCGTGCAGTGCCTCCCCAGAGTGCAGCTAATGGCCTGTGGTGCTTTTCTGCATGGTACATTTCAGAGTGTTAGTTCAACACCTTGAGAGTATAAGTAACACTGTGAGGGTTCAATTTGTTGGGTATCGGGTGTTTAATTAACACCACAGAAGCTACCGCAAGTATTCTCTGAATATCTGAAAGCCTGTCTCAGAAAAAAATATACAAATATAAATATAAAATACAAAAAAATACCCTCCGTCTGCCAATGGTCTATAGCTGTGAGTCATGATCACGTTCACTGTACAGAGTTCACTACGGTCCATATTCTCCTTGGCCTGGCTATAGGCGGAATGTAATTAAACAGGAAGTGACCTCAAGGATGGGACAACTGGCTTTTAGTGGGTCTTTTCCCTGACCTGTTGTGGAAGGATTCTAAAGGCTCATTTCCACTGCTGGTTTTCTGGTAGGCCTATATAGCTTGACACAGCACGACTCGGGCGCCACCTTTTGCTTTACGATTGAGCTGTGTCGTGCCCATTCGAAAAGCAAAAAGTGGCGGTTGAGTCACGCTGGGTCGAGCTGTAGGCCCACCAAAAAGTGGAAAGTGGCAAAGAGCCTTAACTAGCTAATGTTCTCTGACTTGCTTCAGTGTCAGTTTGCTAGCGATCTGAAATTTGCATTACTGCTCCTGTATAGCAGTGGGGGGATTAGAAGAGGATATTTTAAATAAAAATTATAAATAAATATTTTGCAACTGGTTGGGTAACTGGAATGTATACATACAGTGTAGCAGAGCAGGAAGGAAAAAGGGAATGGGTAACACTTTCATTAGCATATATGTAAAACATGGCGTGCTGGAACAAAGGCCTACAATACACAACACTTTCACACATTTTTCATCCGGAATTAGACACATCTTGGTGGCATTCCAAGAAAGAAAAAAAGAGTGAAGGTGGTAGCTGTGGTGGGGATAGTGATGGGGGGGCAGTTTTTGCTGATTTCTAAAACGTGAAATGTGTTACTGTCGACGACCACAAAAGGAAAAAAGAACTCTGGGAAAGACTAATCCATCACTGGGGTTTGTCTGCTAGTGTGCAGAGCCACGACCTTGGTGCTGTAAACAACACTGTGCTTGTATTACACAGGCAGAGGCTGAATAATTATTACACACACACACACACACACACACACACACACACACACACACACACACACACACACACACACACACACACACACACACACACACACACACACCGCTATGGCTATATGTGTTTTGCAAACATAAAGTTTGCAATGCATTGTTTGTCCCCTTCACACAGAAACCTTTTGTATTATTTACTCTTCAGGACCGGCCCAAGCCTTTATGGGGCCTTAGGCAAAATTTCATCCTGGGCCCCCCATACCACCACCTACTCGGCATCAGATGCTTCATAAGCTTAATTTACTTGCACGAGTGGGGGGCAGGAGCTTAGGACATAGGTAGGCTGTCTGTAGACCGAGTACCCATCATACACTGCACTGTTTGGAGCAACATTCCTCAAATGAAAATGGGATAACAGTAGAGAGTTAATTTCTTCTTGGAACTTTGCTGCTCAACAAAGGGGGACCCTTGTGGCGTAATGGCCCTAAGTCATCGCATAGTTCGCTTATGCCTCGGGCCGGCTCTGCTGTGCTTTATATTCCAGTGGTCAAAACACACACACACACACACACACACACACACACACACACACACACACACACACACACACACACACACAGTGGCTGAGCTAGAGCAGCTGGTGACACTCCTGAGACTATCAAGGTCAGGAGTTCGGTCCAGCTCATGCAGTGCAGTGTGATGGCAGTGGAGGTAGCAGTAGCCGTAGCAATACAATGTCATCTGCACAGCTCTCTAAATGCCCATTAAGGGGGATGTTATTGATGGCTATGGAAAAGCAAGGCAGCGGTGGGTTTTGGGGTGGCTACAGCAACCAAGCCCCCAATGCACCTGGAACAGCTGCTTGTGCTGTAGTGACTGACAGGGGCCTTTAAAAAGCACTCTGCTGATATCTAGTGGAGACAAGGGCAAAGACACACACACACACACACGCAAAGACAGAGACATGAGATCAACACACACACACACACACACACACACACACACACACACACACACCGGCAAGAGATGAGGGCAAGAGGAGCTGTGTTTGGAGGCGGTGGGTTAAAAGGAAAGGAAAGAAGAAAAGAGAGTGATATCAGGTAGACACAGTCTGGAGCCAGTCAGGAGGAGACATTGGATAAGTGCCAACTTACTCATTTTTGGTATTGGATGTGAGTGATAGTTCAATCTTCGTGATTGGTTCTTTTGAAAACATTGACTTTGAGGTGAAATAATCTTCTGGTATATACCTCTCTTGACTAAAGTGAAAAGCACACAGGCATGGTGTCATACAGGACTCTACAATTAATCCTCTGATAAAAGAGACTGATAAATCATTTTTATATAAAATGAAGTGAAAATACAGCAAAGCTGAGGAAAATGTGAGCCCTAGTCCGTGTGCGTAGATCTCTTTTCCTATGCTGAATGACTCTGTGGCGAATCATCGGTGGCAAAATGGCACTAAGATCCTCTAATTGAAAGACAAACAAAACAAATAGGTTCATGTCTCTTGATACATAAACAGAGCATGACATCAATATTTTGACTGGACCTTTTATACAGGTGCTAAATTACACTCTACAATTAGCATGGTAACATATGACTTTAGGTGTCACTCACGAGAGATGCAAGATATGAATGTGTTCAATACAACCCTCATGGGGATACAATTAAAGCTGCCGTCTTTGAGGTTTCCTGTTGAAGTAAAGCCTCGATTCTGGGATTTTGGAAATTCTACATGAATTATCAGAACACCCAAAGTTGAAAACCATTAAATTTGCAGTCATTTAATGCACATCATTCCCTATTTAGCCAAAAGTAAAAGTAATAGTAATAGTAATAAAAGTCTTTTCTTTAAAAAGTGTGTGTGTGTGTGTGTGTGTGTGTGTGTGTGTGTGTGTGTGTGTGTGTGTGTGTGTGTGTGTGTGTGTGTGTGTGTGTGTGTGTGTGTGTGTGTGTGTGTGTGTGTGTGTGTGTGTGTAAAAAAGAATACATAGTCAAGACCAAAAGCAAAGCCGTGACATGGTCCCATTCTCAGAATAATCGAAAATTAGCGGCGTGTAGTACATGCACGGAAGGCTCCATTTATGAGCGGCCGTTGCTAATCGCAAGATATGAAGCAGAGGAGCGACCATGAAACAATATGTTAAGTTGGGATGTTGATGTCCTTGGGTGTCTGCTGCATTGGTGAAGACGTGTGACCAATCAGCCAGTCGGCACCAGTCAAGTGAAGATATGCTCCCTGTAAGTATGGCGAGACGTTGGGCTGCTCTGCACATGATGGGTCGCGGGACTGTTGCTGGGCTGCTCACTCACATGACAATTTATGGTGCTAAAAACACATTTGGGATGTTTTTTAACTATTTTGTTCAAAATCTTGACTATACTAAACATTTGATGAAATAATGAGTTTCCATAATTGTAGGCTCTGCAGTGTGTTCGGTCATGTTATCACATACACACACACAGACACACACAGACAGACACACACACACACACACACACACACACACACACACACACACACACACACACACACACACACACACACACACACACACACACACACACACACACACACACACACACACACAAGCTCAATAGAAAAACTCATGTGTGGATGCATGCACCAACCCACACACACACAACAGCTATTGTATGATTGGTTACAGTGTCAGTTTCAGTGGGCAATGATCGGGAGGATGACCATTTTAGCTACTGTAGCCTATACAATATGCAATACTTTCATGGAGAATGCCCTTGTGTGGTGTCAGTGGTGTAGTCTACTTTTTTATGGTGGGTGTACTGTATATTTGAGCTTTTTTGAAGTGGGTATACTGTATATATTTGTGCTATTCAAAACAATGGATCAATCAATTTTAAGTGGGTATACTGAAATCCCTGAAATTTAGAAGTAGGTATACTCCGTATACCCGCGTTCTACGTTGACTACACCACTGTGTGGTGTGAATCCTTTACTTAAGGCTCCATTGATGCTTTCCACATAGATTTTCTGCAAGTGATCTTTTGACGCTGACATTCAATTCCAGTAGGGTGAAATACCATTTGAAATGAACAAGCTCTGACGTACTGTAGAAGAGCCAAAGGTACATTCTAATTCTTAGGTGCTGTTTCCACGTGTTTCCACATGAAAAAAAAATTCTCCTGTTTAGGTGTAAATGCATAACCTGATTTACATCATCTGGGCTGCGTTCGGCTACGTCACACGGGGGCGTTCAGATGGCAAGAGTCAGGTAAGTAAATGCAACATGTGAATAATAAAACTTCATTTTAACAGCTGCATTTTACCCCCCTAAATGGGATATTTTTAAAGCCGAATTTTTGATGTGTGGATTCTAAATCTCTGTTTACATGGGAACGGAAGGCCAAATCCAAAGCGTTTTCAAAAACATCCTGCTACGCGGAAACAGCACCTAATGTCACAAGTAGACCAAGCGTGACATGAGCGATTCAAGCAACGGAATTAATTGACTTTGTATTGAGTCGCGTGCCACAGAGGAGACAAAAGCGATTCGGTTGACCAGAGGTAATTCAAGCGACTTGAGTGAGTTTGTAGTTGAGCTCCAGCGAATATTATGCAAATTAGCTATGATGCGTTTCAGCGACAGCCGCCACAGCCAATGGGAATGTCGGAATGCTTGCATTCTGCTCTTAACGATCGCTCGTGCTGCACAGTCCAGCAATTCTCTGTCACTTGAGCTTGTTGCGGCCGTTGTATTAGCCCGGTAAGTTACTGCCTCTCACACCTGGAACACCATTTCCCAGCACTATTAGAGAATTATCAACATTAAAATCATTCAGTAAATACGTAAAATCATGGCTACTGGATACTCAATACTGTCAACATAATTCTACATAGTTGGTGGCAGTTGTTCTGAACTTATTTTTTTATTATTTATTTTAAAATGTGTGCAATACAATGGAAATTAGCCTAGTGGTTATAATCTTGTATATTTTGCATTTTGTTTTAAATGCTATTAATTTATGCTGTCCCTTTGTTTGATAAATAAACTACAAACTACTCTGTCCTGAACACCAGAGACCATATATCATTTGCCACCAGCAGGAGACAAATCCAGTTCCTTGACTAACACGGGTAGACCACTAAGTCTTATTACTGGCTGTGAACTGCCATTTTGAATCGCCATGTAATAATTCATACTATTGAACATCTAACGATGCTCTAATAGAAGAAGAAAAAATCAACATAACACAACACAACATAAAACAAATCCTCAAAGAAATCTTCAAATGAAATACATGTAGATGATAGAGCTTTCTTAGGAGCTACTAGGAAGCAGCCTAAATCTGAGCTGGCATACTGTGTGCCCAATAAAATGGGGACAGTATAACGTCCACCTCGACCGACCATCTGTTTGTTGCTAGCACAGGGCTTATGGGGCAGCTCCCTGTCGACAGTCGGCAGAATTTAACAGAGAAGGATGGATGGATACGGAGAGAGAGAGAGAGAGACGCAAGGGAAAGAGCAAGATCTCATCACCAGATTGCTCACACATAAAATATATATTGATTAATAACGATCTTCTAAAAAAACATCTCACATAGCCCGAGGTGTAAATACCTCTAACCTCTAATCTCATCAAGTCCATAACATGAGAACTATTGAGTTTACTCACATATTGACATGTTATACATTGTATGTGTGTGTGTGTGTGTGTGTGTGTGTGTGTGTGTGTGTGTGTGTGTGTGTGTGTGTGTGAGTGTGTGTGCAGGATGCCAGGGCTCATTCCATAGTGTTGTGTGTTCATTATCGACAGCTCAAATCAAGAGGTGGTGTGTTTCATCCAAAGACAATCTGAACGTTCGGTTAACTGACTAGCTCCTATCAGAGTGATGGATTTACTTACAATGGCAGAGGCTGTTAAGAGTATGTGCACACAAACAGCAAGGCTATAAGTAGTGATGGGCAGCCTTATCTGGATTCAAAAGCCACAATCCAGTACCACATATTGCAAAATATCTGGTTATATTATACCTGTTAACAATTAGGACATTTGGACAGGTAAAACCAGGTCATTTGGATTATGTGGCACTGCATTGTAACTTCTGAATACATCTTGTCCATCACATTTGACAAATCTCAATTGTGTCCATCACACAATTGTCTGACACACTTTTTTTTTCAATAGTATACCGAAGGCCAGATGTTCATCAGAGCAAACCTGACTGGTTTTAGTATTCCAAACACGGCGAACCATGTCAGCGTAACAGGCCACCGAAGACAGATGTTCAAATAATGAGAGGCATTCAACAAAAATACAAATATGCCTCCGTCTCAAGCATGACTTATACATAACAGGCAACACATTCTGCCAGCTAATCCCAAGTTATGCGGTAATCACAACCCATTTTGCCTCCCATAATGGCTTTGATACAGAGAAAATTGAACAATATCTGGCATTATGGGCGTGATGATTGCCATTTTCCTTTCCCCGGCCTGGCAATACCCTATTTCAATCCGACATACTTGTTTCAGATACAGAGAAAAGAATGACTATGGGGGCAGATAGCAACCTGCAGTGTTTCAGCAGAGGGGTTTACGTGTGTGCATTTGTGTGCACTTGCATGCAGGTGTGTGCTTGTGTATGTGTGTGTGTGTGTGTGTGTGTGTGAGAGAGAGAGAGAGAGAGAGAGAGAACAAGAGCACATATTATGAGTCTGAGCGGGCAAGTAGAGAGCCAAATAGCTGTGCACAGGTGCTATAATCAGTGTCATGGCACGTGTCAGATGTTTTAACACCAAACACACAGCGCAAGATTATCAACACCACAGGACGAGGCAAAACGACCCTAAGCAATGCGGCTAAACAGCTTCCCCTGAAAATTGACCTGTACTGTGATAAGCCATGTAATTAAAAAAAGAGACCCAATTTTACAGACAGAATAGGAGTGTAATGACAGGATGAGTGAAAAAGAAAAAAAAGAGAGATGGGAAGAGAGAGAAGAAATGAGCGAGACTGAGAGTTGTTCTTAAATTTAGGAAGAAATACACCAGCAGTCTGCTCCATAATATCAAGTTTCTTGTGTGTAGTTTTGGAGACCATTTCAGCCTTGTTCAGGTCTAAACTTTTGTCCCTGACATCCTTTGACAGCTGTTTGGTCTATCCCATGTTGGCGAGTTTGAAGTTGACTGCTTGACTGCTACTATGGATTGATTCTGATGATTCAATGTGTCTTTTGTGCAGGCTACTATTTACAGTTGTCTTTAGTTCAGATAACAGGTCGGATAAAAAGTTGATTGGAAGTTTCTATGTGGTCTGTGGGTCCAGAACTGTTAATCGTTGGCAGGGGATCAAATACTTATGTGTATTTTCCTCAATGAAATACAAATCAATTATATCCTTCAAAGTTAATTTCTGGATTTTCTTTTTGATATTCTGTCTCTCCATGTTAGAATAGGCCTACACCTACCATTCAAATTACAGACTGATTATGTCTTCATGTCTTCATTAGTGAGCAAACTAAAGTCAAAGTTTATTCTCACTCTACACTGTAATTTTTTTTTTGTAATTTCACATTAGAATTCTACAACAAGAAGTTGTATATACCAGTTTACTATTCACTGTTGTAATGTGCAATGCATTGTGGGATATAATATAGAGTACAATTCACAATTGTAAATGTACAGCAGCACAGTACTTTTTTACAACATACTGTTGTAAAGATCTGTTTTGTCAGGGCTGCTGTCCTAATGCAAATGTATGCAAAGCCACATGCAGAAATTATGGAGCTCAGGTCACATTTTGATTGGATGCTTTTAAAACATGCATAAGGGCCTGACAGAGGTGGAGAGAATTTGAACTGATTTGAACTCTTCAATTGCACACACCTGGTCATGAGCAAGGAGGTAGAGATAGGAGGGTTTACAGACATCATCGGAGCGTAGTACGGAATGATAGCAAGGGGAGTCCAATTTTCTTCTTCCATGGTCAAATTGGAAGCATGGTAAAGTGTGGAACAGGTCATAGGATACAATAGTGAATGTTTGTCAGCTGTCCTTAATTATGTCCCGCAATTAATGCTGACCGACAGCTGCAGTAAATTTGGATATCCTCTTTCGACCGAATTTGTGGAGTACAAATTTTGTCCATCATGGCATCGCACACACTGACCATGAGCACCATGTCATTAAGGATAAATGTATTAGTTCTATGGCATTAAAGCAACACCGTCATACTACACTGTGGCCAATGCATTTTCCATTGAGTAATACTGCTTATCCAATCTACCTTCTTTGGTCATGAGCCAGCTGATTGTAAATGACGTCCAGGTGCGCTAATTTCAGCTCAGTGCAATTCAAAACGGGCTTCTCTCTGCTAAAAGGGCATGGGAGAGGCCAATGATGGTTTGTCCATTTATACAGACGATGGGCAGGTCATAGAGAATAAACGATGCTCAGGTGTGGCAGCCCCCCTGTGGTTCAATTCAATTTGTTGTAAATTTACAACAATTAGCTGGCAACTTTTTATTGCCAGCAATTTGCTTTAATTTTACTTCAATTAGCTGGCAACTTTTCACCAGCAATTTGTTTTAATTTCACAACAATGAGCTGGTGACTTTTTTGCCAGCAATTTGTTGTAATTTTACAACAATTAGCTGGTAACTTTTCACCAGCAATTCAACTCAACTTCACCTTACTGGTGCAATGTGCAATTAATGAAGATTGGCCAACAGGCTGGTCCACTTGAGCCATGAAACTTCCAACACATTAAAAGGACAGGTGTTTCAGTTATTTTGTCCAACCACTGTGTAGACAATTCCACATATATATGGAATGTTTACTTATAAACATGGATCAGAATGAAAACTTTTTGGAACTGAAGTTTTGATATGTGCATTAAACAAGGACCAAAACCAATCCATTTAAGAATATCCTTATACTTTTTTTAAACACTATCTTAGAAGGAGCCCAGTCTGTTTTTAAACTATAGTTCTAGAGCAGGAGCATCAATGATTGGAACATTCTAGGAACTTGTTACAGATCTCTCTGTTGTCACACTCTATACCTAACCAATCTGTCAATTAGTGCCTTGCCTCACTTTAATACTAATCACTTTCATGCCGTGATTCAATGATTGCCAGCACCTGCCCAATGCCTGATTACTCTGGTCACATGGTTCACTTGCCCCACTATATAAACCTGGACTGTCACACTGCTTTGGTTGCTTGTCTGAATGGCACAGCATAGCGCCTGACTCACTGGCGCTCACTGGTACTGGCAATCAATTGATTAGCCAAGTAGCTGAGTGGTTGGTTTGTTGACAAGGTGGCTGACAGCATAGTGCCGGTTGACCAGCTAGCTGCCTGGCAGGTTGACTGACAGCCTGTCCGCCTGGTCAGTTGACTGGCTTGCTGCCTTGCTTGTTGACTGGCCAGCTGCCTGTCCGGTTAACTTGCTGCCTGGCTGGTTTGGCCAGTCAACCAGCCAGTGAATCGGACAGGCAGCTGGCCAGTCAACCAGCCAGGCTATCACGGCCAGTTGGCTACCTGGCCGGTTAACTGGTTGGCTGCCTGAGCCATCTTGTAGCATAGCATGTTTTATGGTGTTTTTTTGCATAATATTAAATTTAGACCACTTGATTGGTTTAACAAATGCATTTCCATACAGTCCTTATTGTGACTGTTTTTGAATTCCCCTTTGAGATGACTTGATAAATGAAAGTCCTCTTGAGGAAACTGTCACTGCGACAATACTATGCTGAGTGATTTTTTTTGTGCCACACTCATGCAAGGCTGAACCTGTAGAAGTATGTGCTAAGAGCAGAGTGGCATTATGGTACCATGCTATCTCAGTCATGGTGAAGGATGGGGAGGTGGGACGATACCATGTTGAAGGCATCTCAGACATAGAGGCGGGCAGTGGGGGTGGAGGCGGGAGGAGGCTGGCGGATGAGGGGGCAGGACATGTGCCATGGTGAGAGTAGTTTTGAAAACGAAAGTGTTGTCATTTTAAACGACTGGCTGGCAACTGTTTTTGTCTGCAATTTGTTGTAAATTTACATCAATTTGCTGGCAATTATTCCCCATCAATTAGCTGTAAATTTCAGTCTAAAATCTTTTACAGTGTATGTTTGAAGAATGATCAGACCAATTGGGGCTATGGCTGGCTGTGACCGAGTGGAAGTGGAGTTGGGTGGTGATGGTGGCGGTGGTGACTGGGGATAGGTAGGTGTGATTGGGTGGTGTGATACGCCTGGTATTAATTAATAGCCTCCCTGTCTCTGAGTGGTGGCAGCATGGATGCTTCTCTGAACGCTGGCTCTCCTACCTCCCCAGCTATTTAATATCTTCATGTAGGGTGTTAAGGTGATTTTGTGAAACACTTTCTTTTTTTCCCCTCACATGACGTCAATTTGTCATGCAACTGGTCCTGGCCTTGGTGATATTGCTCGTGTTATTGAGGCTTGATTTGCACAAGAGATTGGGTGCCTGTATCCTCATACTGTGCAAATCTATGCATAGTCAAAAATAAGGTATTCATAGTACAGACAAAAGTAAGACTCCTTGGTCAAATGTCTGAACTGGAAATGAAATTAGGAATATAAGGCTATAATAAACTTGGGCATATCTACGTCCTCTAACAAGATATTCCAAGCAAACTGCAAGGTGTGTAATAGCTTTCCTGACCTAAAAGACCATTTCTCTTTGAAAATGATTTAGCCTAGACTATATATGCTTTCAGGAGAGTGCACCTCAAGTTATCATTAGTCAATATCAATAGTTTAAAAGAAGAGGAACTAGCATTGATGCACTGTACTGTACACTCGCCTCCAAAAGAGTTGTCGCCTATCCATCTGTTTGGAATAACAGCTAATAACCTGACTTTCAATTAATCACTTGGCTTCAGAAGTCACTCATATGAAAGCTACAACCCTCTCGAATGAAAATGAATGTACAAAAATACATTTCATCAGGCACGTGCACAGCATAGTTGCCCACGGTGCCCGGGCAATGGCCCTTTTGCCCACATTGGCTGATATTGCCCTTCCAAGGGAGGGGAAAATAATATGGCAATTAATTTCATATTTCAATATCATTTGATTTCTTTATAATTCATAATTTTGATTGAAGTTTTGTACAATAAAGACTTAAGTCAGTCATACAAAGTCAATACAAATCAGACCCGTCGAGAATGGGCACGAGCGATGTGAGGTAGCTACGCAACAACTCGGGTGGGGAGGGAGAAGGCACGCGACAGGCGCTTGAGCGCCTATAAGAGACACGAAAGATTTTGAAGATGCCTGGGTGTCGGCTAGCCCTACACACAGTCTACATATTAGGGTACAAAATATGCTCACAATCAACCTCTCTAATACAATGTTGAGTTTAGAACTTTTAGTTATCATACATCTGACAGCCAAACAGCGCCACGTTTAGGTAGCAAAAAACCCGAGAGCCAGCTGTAGATATGCCTAGGCAAAATAGGCTAAGATTTCATGTTTCAACTGATTTGCTTTGCAATTCGTATTTTTGATTGAAGCTTCCTAAATTAAGTTTAAGTTTTCACATTCAGATTCACCTGCACCTCGAGAGATAGGCAAAGGGAGGGGCAGCATGCGCGTTGCGGGGGCACGCGCAGCTCTACATGGGAGGGAGGGGAGAGCAAGCATGCATCCGACCAGGGCAGAGACGCAAAATATGTCGAAGATGTCGTGGGAGTAGAGCGACTGCCCTGACGGCCTGAGGTGAGCTGGAAACATAGCAGACTACACAGTATTAAACTACATGATCACAATTAATGTCTCTTAAAGTCGATCTCGAGTTTAGGACGTTTAGTGATTCTAAATAATCTGACAGCCGGTGTGCCACGTTCAGATATTGGGGGAAAACGACAGCTAGCTTGCAGTCAACGTTTTACATGGCTCAGGTTGTTTTGTGGAAGGCTAACACAACTAAGAAACATGCAGATGACATGTCGTTTTATCAAGCAAGAGAGAACTTAAGGGGGTAGGCTAGCTAAAGGAAGCACATCTCTGCAGAGTTGGCTGCGAAAAAAATGAACAGGTGCAGGTGAGGCAGAGAATCTTTTTCAGGATTGTAGAGGTTTGATCTTGGTGAGACCGCTAGGAAAGTGCTTTTTCTTACGCTGATATATTCTCCGACCCAAATATACTGTTTCCACTGTCAATGTCCATGTAATTGAAATAAATCCACTCCACATGATAACTGATGTTTACTGTTCTTCTCAAGACATAGGCCTACAAAATGTGCATGAACTAACTAAAATATCTGTAATGAAAATAAAAGGTTATAAAGTATGCGAGAAGCTCGGAGCAACAGATAAGAACTGGTCGCTCCCACGCCAGGGTTCTTTGCGATCTGAAATGAAAGCCGGCTCGTCAATTCTTAAAGCGACAGTACACATTTTTAATAAAGGCTACAAAAGACCCAACAAATGACCTAAACCTGTGAATTCTTATTGTTTTAGCTTTCCTATATAATATTCATCATTTTAATCATGGAATATGCCTATTAATGAAATTTCAAATTCAAATTAAATGATCTTTTTAACCATTTTAAACTATTTCTATTTATTATAACTTAAAGTCTACTTTGGCTGCTACAAGGATTATAAAGATGACAGTGGGTTAATTGATTGCCCTTTCTTCAGGTTAGAGCAACTGCCCTTTGAGATTCCTGTGCACGTCCCTGCATTTCATGCACCAAAGAAAGATTGACCCTTTAATGAACACAGACAGGGCAGATTTTGACAAGACAAAAGTTTTGTCGCCTATCGAACATAATAATCTTCTACTATACTAATCTTCTAATTATAAAAAACACCAAATTACAATGTTAATACAGAACGACATTATTCAATATGCCCACAATCTACATGTAGATCTTTGTTATTAAAAACCAACAACGGTGTTAATTTTAATGTTCAAGCTCTTCAATACAAACGTAGTCCACTTCCACAGAAAACTTTCTAAGGCACGCTTAAATTTACCAGCCCACAACCCATAACCTCCGGACCCATTACCGGCCAACATTCCACAATCTGTCATAGTCTGTACCACACAAGTCCTGTGGAAATCAGTGAGAGGAAGAGCGGAGAAGGCAGGGGTAAAAAAAAGTGAGTCAGATCTGACCGAGAAGACCACTGCTTGGTTAAGGTCTCAGCATCAATAAATGTCATATTACAGTTTTTCTCGATTGTCTCCACACAAGTTCTGGTACTTCACACACAATTCTCGGAACATCTCACCCATTTCCCAACTCCCCTAACCAATGTCACTGAACACTAAACACAATTCCTACTTAACACTCAAATTCCAGTTTTAAAACACACTCTTTTCACACCATTACACACAATTCTCTGGATTACACTCAATTTTCATAAAGAAAAACACTGGGTTTCTCATGGAACACACTGTCATTCACAACACTACAATCAACTGCAACTATGTTCACTTCCTCATCACATGGGCAAACTCTCTTCATACCGGTTTACAATCTGAAATCATCACCCCATAAGGACACACATTGCATGTCATATTGATGAAAAATGAGTGGATGCAAGGAGAAAAACCATTTGTTTAGTTTTTGAACTAAAAAATATGTTATACAAGACATAACTTTCATGTGGTTACCCAATATTTTACAATACATTAGTGCAATTTTTAAATATTTTTAAAAATATTTAAAATATATACACGTCTGTGTCCTCCGAGTCTAAAAAACAATATTTCAGTATTTTACTACAGAAAAATACCCTCTTTAGTAAGTAGAACACTGAAGAAAATAAGTTTGTACTGTGTTTCAAGTTGAGTATAGAGTTTTTTTTTCACAGCAATAGGCTATACAGTAATGTAATGGTTGTTTTGTACTGCCAAATAGGCAGTGGGGTTTATCTTTGTGTTGTTTTTGTGAAAAAGACATAAAAATCTTTCTGTTTCTGTTTGTGTGTTGTGGGAATGAAGTTTTTCCAACTTATGTCACAGTATCCATGAAATCCAGAACAAAAAAAGCCCAAGTTACTGGGAGAAATTAGTTTAACCCTGTGCCCAACAGTGTTTTAATGGGTCTGCAAATGTGTATTGTAGTGACTGTCTGTGTGTGTCATTTGACGACAAAATGAGGTTTTTAGAAGAGAGTACATTGTTTTGAGACAAGACGTGCATTTTTCAGAGGTAGTGAAGAGTTTGGCCCGTTGTGTGTGAGGTTTGGAGATTTGTGTGTAGAGTTTTGAGAATTCGTAGACCGATTCCGAAAATTGTGTGTAGGCAATCGAGAAAAACTGTAATATTCTCTGAGTGTTTCGTCCCAGGATTATGATGGATACGAGCTGACAGTGGAGAGCTGCCATGTCATTTGTAATTGCATGTAAGGAGGAGTGTAGTAGTTTTTTCTTCCCTTTCTTTCTTTCTTTCTCTTTGGTAATCCAGATCCTGTGAGGGCCCACTAATCAGATGCTGGACAGAGTGTAATTATGCTGCGCCCTCCCAGCGCCCACCTATGGTACCTAGAAGAAGAGAAGCCGACAGGGGGGACAACGGGGTCAGTTGTCCCGGGCCCAGGGTGGCCCCAGAATTGGGTTCTTATTACATTGTATGTATTGGGTTCTTATTACATTGTATGTATTGGATGGGGGGCCCTTGGTCCTGGGCCCAGCAAAAGCTGTCAGCGGTCCTGCCTAGTAAACCCTCTCTATGCTCTATGCCAGTGTTTCCCAACCTTTTTTGTCTCGTGTACCCCCTGAGCCTTTTTGTTGTGCCACGAGTACCCCCTAACTTGTGTTTTACAAAAAAAATTCTATTCCAGTGTGACTATGCTCCATGCATTTGTTAAAATTACATTTTTCCAAGTACCCCCTTCAGTTTGCTCGCGTACCCCTAGTGGTACACTTACCCCTGGTTGGGAAACACTGCTCTATGCTCCTGCTCTCTCTGCTCAACTGTCAGTGTGTGTGTGTCTGTCTGCCTGTCTGTGGGTCTGTCAGTGGACGTGTGTGCACGTATGCCTGCAAGAGTGGCTTCACTTCGCCGTGTGCACGCTTAGATGAATATCATCTGATGCTACGTAGCTCTGAGATGCGGGGTCAATGATGTAACAGAATAAAAGCCGCACAAATGGCGTTCCGTTAACATTGCGACTAGTGTGTGTGTTTGTGTGGGGGTGGGGTGGGTGGATTGATGGGTTGCAGATGTTGGACGATCCATATCTATTGTTGATTTGTTTATCATGTAATCGCATGCATCCATACTCACGCTCAGTAAACATACTGTACATGAAGATTGCATGCTGTTTGCACTAACTCATACAGCGTTATTTTGAGTGCAAAAGGTTAATGAAAGAACGCCTACACAGAACCATGAGATACACGCACAGAGAGAAAGAAAGAGAGAGAGAGAGAGAGAGAGAGAGAGAGAGAGAGATAGACAGACAGACAGACAGAGAAGATGAAATGGACTGAATTTCTGACACAGAATCCAAGTCAGTATGCTCCTGAGCACCATAAAAAAGACAGGAAAATCGTACACATGACCCGTGCAAAGGGGAACAGGTAATAGATAGAGGCTATGCCTCCCGTGATGGATAACCATCCCCTCTGCACACTCAGATCAATAGAAACATCTGAATTCACAGCAGAGGGGGGGAAGGCCTACTACAGATTAACATGCTGCTCAGCTCTGGGCTTGGCAGATGTGGCGGTTAGTTTCTCTGCCCCCAATCCAAAGTGCAGGAGAACCAATCAGGATCGTGAGATGTGATGTAGTCATAATCTAATAGTGGAGAAGGAAAAAAATAAAGTGAAACACGAGTTGTTGGCTGCACGCATGGACTCTACATGGATTCTTTCATTTAGTATGCTTTCGGACATAAAGAAAAAAAGGTCCACATGCCACCTTTCCATCTATTCAGAATGAAAAATCTGCTTTCAAATGGTCTGAAATGCTTCTGTCGGTTTCCTCTCTGTATTTGTGTCTTGGACTTCAAAGTTGCTTTCGCTTTACCTTCAATCTGTCTCCCTCCATCTATCTCTTCCTACAATTGCTCTCTCTCTCTCCATCCTGGGAGATCAACAGGTCTTACAGAGATCGGCTCATTTAATAGATTGGCTTAGGCACATTCTACTACGATAGGTAGGCCTCAGCAGCAATTTTCAGCATGTGCCTTATAGGGGGAAAAAATAGCCTTGGATATGACAGAAATAGGCCAGCATGCTTTTATGTCTAATTTGAAACCATTTACAAACTCTCATACTGTACATACAGTATATACCATGTGGAAGACCATTCACTGAATACCTGTGCTCCTAGTACTAAACATATGCAGGTCAGTGTCATGTCAGCCATATCTATTAACTTATAGTTCACAGGGTCTGTAGTAACATAATGTTTCTTTCCTTTCCAGGTTTCTATGCTCCCACCGGTGGGGCTCGGGGACGTGCTGAGCAAGCCGACTGTACTGTAGGTACGCTTGCTCTTTCATATTTTTCTTCATTCAGCCTGTGTGCCACTATTCCCTCATGCGAGGGGATTTTCCTCTATTTCTAACATTCCAAGAAACTGGGGGGTGAAAACACTGACCACCATTCTAATGAAACCCCTCTCGATTTCTCTGGAGCACAAAATGCACCTAATTCAACCCTGAAAGATTGCAAAATCTCAACATGAAGGTTTTGATGTCAAATGTTGGGTTGCTCTACATTTTGGGCGCGTCCATCTGAAAATGCAGACAGAGACCTTGCTCCTTCAATGTTTTTTCAGATGTGCCTCTCACAATGTTGGAAGTTGAAATCATTTTGGCAACATCCTTGCGCTTCATGGGAGCGTGACAGTTTGCAAGGGTTTTCGCTGCCATCACTGCTGCGTGGCTTCTCCTCTCTTGGAGCTCATTTCACTACCTATTTTCCAAGACTGACTTTGATTGACTGTGTATTTTTGGAGTTGGTTTGGGTGTCATGCGTGTCCTGCTTGTGGTAACCTGTGCCTGATTGTGGTGCCTGCTGATCTACATCCGCAGCGCTGCCTGCAGTGGTGGGCCGCTGCTTTATTTGTGTCAGCGTGAAGAGAGTCCCTGAATGTGTGCGCACGCAGAGTGCCGGACATAGCACAGTGCCTGGTAGTGAATAGGGTGCATGTCTGTGTGGGGTAAAGTAGTTTCTGTTTGCTTGTAATTTAAATTTCTCCTATGTGTTTGAATGTGAGGGATGTCTCTGTATTTTCGTTTCTTTGATTTCATATTTTTTGGGGGGTTATCCCTTTCTGTCCACCCCAATAGGGCCAGCAGTGTCTGGTCACCTCCATACCTATTTTCACTGCAGAGAGGCCAATCTTGCCATCAGGCTAGGCAGGTAAATGGTGTGGGTTGACGTGCTCTGTATTCCATTTTTCCCGGTTTGCTGTGGTCTGTATTATCACTGGAGCTATGGGAGTGGGGAGGGTCTTGGCCATCTTGGCTCAAGCTGGTACAGGTGCGAGTGTCCAGCCATTTTGGTTCGTCATCAAGTGCTTTTATATGAACCATTTTAATATCTTTTACTTTTTGTATAAAATTGTGTATCAAAATAGAATTCAATGTTTCCCTACTGTGATGTTGTTATCGAACATGTGTGCCAATGCTGAATTAACTTGTTTTCCTAAAGGGGCATATCTCCCTAAGGTGGTATAACATTGTTAAATTGGTACTATAACCCTAATCAACCCCAAATTGCCCCGTAATTTCAATTTCCTTGTATGACCTGTGCATATGAAAAAACTGACAATAAAAGCTGACTTGACTTGACTTGAAACAAGCTTGAGAACTAGACTGTATGTTTTGCTACGCTAATGACATTAACATTCATTTGCATCTAGCCATTCTTCTTTCTTGCTTCGTCACAACAGTCAGCCAGAAAACAGTTTTCTATTTTTCTACTAGTGGTATTTACTGAGAGCAGCAATCGCCCTGACTGGCAGCAGTCATATAATGAGCCAAATAAATGTGTGTCGTGAGGCATATCTGCCCAAACAATTGAAGACCCCTTTCATAAATGTGCTTTGAAGATGAAAAATAATGGCCTTTTTATGACGAGGCGTCATTTGTTACACACTTATAAGAAGAATTATAGTGAAAGGTTTCATGCGGATTTCAGTTCCTCTCAATGAAGGAATAAATAAGAAGGATGAACAAATAAGAGGCAGAGAATAAATATCAGTCAACGATAAGACAAGGTATTATCAGGAAAACACTGTAGACCTATAAATGAACTAATTTATTCTGTTGTATGGATGGATAGGCAATTAATAATTTATTATAGGTAATTATGTTCAGAAACAAGGGACAAGGCCGATAGATGATGAAGATGTTTTTTTCCCATTGCTCAGCTGCTTTCTGCTGGTTCCTATGATACACTGCATATTCATTTGATTCAAGAAAGATTTTATGAGGATTGACATGTGGTCCAATTATTATGTTTTAAAAAAAGCAGAGGGCTGGAGGGCCGTGGCGTTCAAGTGGTAAAACTGGTGGTGGTTTGAAGGTGCTCTTTGGCCAAGACGTAGAAAATATCCAAAAAAGGCACGACTGTAGTATTTTTAATTATTTAAGTTCAAACATGAACTAGCCTTTATAATAAAGCGGTTTTATCTAGGAAGAGAGCCTTGGCGTCCTGACTTTTTTTTCAATTATCATGTTATTTTCCCTCAGTGATCTCAAAGCAGTCCTTGGATGCCCATACTAGATGAAATAACGGATAACAGTCAAGGCATTCTTCAAAGTAATCCCCCGTTTTACATTTGCGGAGGTGCACAGAAGTCATTTATGGGCTTCTTTCTCGATAATGTGATTTGACATAATGGAACTTCATTTCACTATCTTCATCTAACGTTGTAATACTCTGGTGTATGGACTAATGTATGGACTGGACTGACCTCTGGAGGGTCATGTGCTTTAAATGAGTCAGGTTATCTTCTGCACTCAAGAAAAGTTTAAAGCAACTCTCGAGCTCTGCTTGGGAGTTTTACTCGCCATTCCCCCACCACGAGTAGGGCTTACGTATAATGGTGGTGTTTCTTCAGGCTCAACACATCAACAAAGGGATTACATAAAATAGTACAGAGCTGACAGTTCAAAATGAGTTAGATACAGGTTGATCTTTTTACATCATATACAGCTTAATCTTCAACTGTACTTTATATACAGTAGCCTACATTACATTATGACTTGGCCATTCTGATAACAACAAACAAGGGGCAATCTCTTAAGAGTTGAATGTAATAGACAAAGCACATTAACCAAAGCCATTCATGTCATGAAAACAATACATGCAATCAATATACAGTTACAATTTAGCATGACAGAATGCATGCACACATATTGAGGACAGTACATTATTGTTTGATAGTCAGAAGCCAAAACAGATGATTCATGTCAACATTGACCAAATGGGTTGATGTTTTTACGCAAAAGGCTGAAGGCAATTCTGGGTTACTGAGAATTCAGTTTGTTGACATAACATGTCTGCCAAGCACTCTCTGAATCAGCAACTTAAGTAATGAGGATTCTGCAACATGACAGTGCGCAAATATCAGTCCGCTGTGGTGCAATATGAGTCATTTTGGTCGTACACCTATAGATCGGATGTTCAAGAAAAGACTTTTGCCCAAACTGCACAGTCATACAGTACGATCTTTATGAAATGATATGTAAACCAAGAACGTCTTAGCCATAAAAACTACCTAGGATTTTACCTGTTTAAAACCTAAAAATGAAATGAAAATTGTGAGATGCATAAGCCACGCCAAGTAGGCCTACCCAAAATTTGGATAAGCCCTCAGCCAGTTATTCACTGTCTTGCTTGACTGAAATCAGACTGGGTGGGAAACCAGGTTTCTTGGCACCAGGATAGCCAGAGGCAACAGGCTGACAGCATGAGAAGGCTAGGAGGTGGTGGTGACCCCCTTCAGCATGTGTCTGTGTGTCTGTCTCTATCAGTATTTATCTCTCTCCCTCTCTCTCTCACACACTCTCTCTGTGTATGCGTGCGTGTGTGCGTGTGTGCGTGCGTGTTTGTGTTTGATATCGGGATCCTGAAGCAGAGGACCTTGCTTTGTCCATCCAGAAAGAAAAAGAGAAAAACACCCAAGGCACTTTTCAACTTTTCAAATTACCTGTAGAAAGGTATAGCCACTTGCCACAAAAGAAGCATGAAAGGTTTTCAACTGAAAGGTTTTTCCTCCGTTGGACATAAAGAATGCCTCACAAATAATGCCCATCTTCTAAAGGAGAATGACTGTTCCAGAGCCTTGAACACTAAGAAAAGCCCAATTCGCACAGGACTTTTATTACCTGTGGATCACTGGTAATTCGGAATAATTCTTCTCCTGCAGCTCTGACCACATGAATGAGAGACTGAGTGAGTGTATTAACATGTAGAGATGGTACATGATGTTGGAATTGGTTGATGAAATCACTGAGTGTTTCATCTCCTCCAATTTGCAGATGATGATGAAGCTTCCATATTATGGAACCTATAGAGAATATTCTTTCTTTCCATTCTTCTTTTTTTCCAAACAGAAAGCACTTGATTAAATGCCATAAACTGTGTGACAGGGTGGGTGATGGGGGCTGCAATGTCATTAATCAGTGACTGGACACAGTATGTACCATCTTTCTCATCCTCGGCCCAGCGCCTCATCAGCCAGCTCAAGGTCATAATAAAGTTTAATTGCAGTAACACTTGAGGATGTTTAAGATGTCGACTAATCCAGGAGGTGAACTTTTTGCATCTTACAGACGTCTTCTAGACGATCTGCTTGCTGCTTGTTGCCATTCCACATTCAGTAACCCTGTAGGCCTACATACATTTTCACAAGATCAAAGATTTATCCTTAATACATATTTAGACTTAAAAGTGGTTACGTTGACCAGGTCTGCAGTGGGTGAGTCAGGTTTGTGGGTCGAAGAGGGAGTAGGGGAGCTGTATGAGTCAGCAAGTGAGTGAATAACTGAGAGAGCAAAAAAGTCAAAGGAATGAATAGGCACCCAAGTTTGTGTGTGTGTGTGTGTGTGTGTGTGTGTGTGTGTGTGTGTGTGTGTGTGTGTGTGTGAGAGAGAGAGAGAGAGAGAGAGAGAGAGAGAGAGAGAGAGAGAGAGAGAGAGAGAGAGAGAGAGAGAGAGAGAGAGAGAGCGCAAAATAATCTTTGTTTGATGTTTTATGAATATGGTCACATCAAAGGATTACATGCATCTGTTTCATCTCCAGGTTCTTATTAGTCTGTGTTGAATGCCCTTTTCAGTCCAAGTTTCGGGGCTGAGGAAGGGTTTAAGTGAGATAGGCTACTGAAAGGACCTTTACCAAGTATCGAATTTTGGAGATCAATTAACTATGTACTTGAAGAACAATGCAATTCACTCCTGGACTTCCTGTAGACCCAGGGTGAATTTTTCAGCTTTAGTCACAGATGTTACAGCAATCTGTTTCAAGATGACACTGAATTTGAAGCGGTTGGTGGCACTGTCAAAAGATCCAAAGATCCAAAGATGACCATAGAGGTGAGCTGAGGATAAAGCTTCACCTTTTAACCTTCAAAGGTGAGTTTTTAAATGCTCTTTTGAAAGCGAAAGTCTTCTGCTTCACTTTTTAAAATTGATTTCATTTTACGGTCAAATATTGTTGTTTAAACACTGCAATGCGCAATGCATTGTGGGTGGGATACTACAAAGAATGCAGTTTATCGTTGTACATTTACAATTATTTTTTTGGGGGGGCTTTTTGGCCTTTATTATAAAAGTACATTGTGAGAGTAGACAATAAACTAGAAATGCATTCTCACAGAAAATGCTGGAAGCGGGCTTGCCTTTTGGGGCAGAGATGAAACAAAGTACTATTGAGAAAACAAAGCTAAAAGAAATCTTGGAAAAACTCCATCCACCCAGTCAGAAGTTATGGGCCAAACAATTCAGCCATCTTGGATTCAGCCATCTTGAAAGTGTTGTAGCTCTGCGTTTTGGGGATATACTAAATGACATACATGGTATTTTAAGTTGGCTAAGGAACACTGCATATGATATAATTTTGAAAATCAACATGGCTTCGAGCGGGATTAGAACTCACAACCTCCATATCTGTAATCCAACCCCTTTGCCATTGATATTAAATGACATACGATACATGATATTTGAAGTTGGCTAAGGAACACTGCATATGATATCATTTTGAAAATCAACATGGCTTCGACTGGGGTTCGAACCTCCAACCCCCATATCCCTAATTCAGCACATTTGCCATTCATACTAAATGACATACATGGCATTTTAAGTTGGCCAAGGAACACTGCATATGATATAATTTTGAAAATCAACATGGCTTTGACTGGGATTCGAACCCCCAACTTCCATATCTGTAATCCAGCACATTTGCCATGCATACTAAATGACATACATGGCATTTTAGGTTGGTCAAGGAACACTGCATATGATATACAGTCCCAGGAAAAAGTTTGTACACCCTTTGAAATTTCTTACATTTCTGTCAAAATTGGTCATAAAACATGGTCTGAGCTTCCCGGAAATCACAAGAAGGAACAACCAGAGTCTGCTTTAACTAATTCAACCCAAAAATGTACAAGTTTTCATATTTTCATTGGCCATAAGATGTAAACATTCACAGGACAGCAAGGCATAAGTAAGTACACCCTTGCATTCAATAGGTTTTAACCCTAAGTTAGTCGCAATAACCTCAACCAGATGTTTCCTGTAGTTGCAGATCAGATTAACAAAACAATCGGGATGTATCTTGTCTCCCTCTTCTTTAGAAAACTGCCTCTCGTCAGCAAGGTTTGTGGGATGTCTGGAGTGCATAGCTTTCTTGACTTCATGCCTTATAATCGCAATTGTTTTTTGTCAGGGCTTTGACTGGGCTATTCCAGAATGAGCATTTCATTATTATGAAGCCATTCTAAAGTCAATTTGTTTCTAAAGTATGGGTTGTTGTCACATTTTAGCACCCAGCCTCTTGTGTGCTTCAACTGTGTGACAGACTACCTCACTTTTTTTCTGTAAAATATCTCGATAAACTTCTGAGTTCATTGTTCCACTGATAATAGCAAACTGAAAAGGGCCTGAGGCAGCAAGGTAGCCACATATAATGATGCTCCCACCACCATACTCGAAGGTGGAGATGATGTTTTGGTGAAGGTGTGGTTCTCCAGTTCTCCTCCAAACATGACATTGTGTGTTACCCTGAACAATTCAACTTTGGTTTCAACGTTGGTCTACAGAATATTTTGCAGTAATTACAGTGCCCTCCATAATTATTGGCACCCCTGGTTGAGATGTGTTAAAAGCCTTAAAATAAATTCAGTGTTTATTGCAGAAGAATACTGTCACACTGAAAATTTTAGGAAAATGTAGCCTTCAACTCAAATGAATTGTAGGAAAATAAAAAAAATCCCTGACTAAAAAATAATTATTTTTCATTATTATATGGTTGTGACGTCATCTGTCGAATGCTCCATTCATTTCAACGGGGCTCCCCAACGTTCGGACGTCTGTTATTTTTCGATAACGGACGGGTTGGTCTATAACAGACCGCTGTCAATGGCAACAAGACTTTTCACTGCTAAAGCGACTTTTCAACAAGACTCTAATCAGCTGCTGTGATAGACAGCACCCGTTGTCCTGGCTACCGCTGTCAATGGCAACAAGACGTTCACTGCTAAAGCCACTGGCTTGTATACAAGTCAGTGGCTAAAGCGAATGTTTCATATCACTCCGCAGGGGGTCGGTCTTTTGTCACTCTAATCAGCTGCTGTGATAGACAACACCTGTTGTCCTGGCTAGCCTACCTAGCTGTTGCCTAGCGGTGTTCCACAACGGCACTGTTTTGTTTTGCGCAGCAACAATCTTAACATTAAATAGGTCTAAAGCAATGTCCCCGCATGTGTGAATCATTTAAGTATATCCATATAATAAGCGGGTTAACTTTCGGCGAGTCGGTCGCTTTGTGGAATAGCAGCACTTCAGAGAGAACAAGACCCCTCCGCTCCGCGTCGGGGTCTAAAGATTCTCTCTGTCGTGCTGCTATTCCACGGTAGCGACCTTCTCGCCGAACGTTAACCCTTACTTAAATCACCTGTTCCACAATTATTGGCACCCTTAACAATTCCCAGGAAATAAATATAATTGAAGCATTTCTGTCATTTCTACAGTAGTTTACAAAGTTTACCAGAGTATGTAGGAACATTTAATTAGTAATTCATCACTTCCTGTTTCCCTGGGGTATAAATATGACGTGACACCGAGGCCATTTCTCTTATCCACTCTTAAACATGGGAAAGACAAAGGAACACAGCATACAAGTGAGGCAGATGTGCGTCGACCTTCACAGGTCAGGCAGAGGCTTCAAGAAGATTGCCACTCAACTGCAGCTGCCCCTATCTACTGTGAGAGGAATAATTAAGAAGTTCAAAACAACTGGAACAGTGGTAAACAAGCCTGGACGAGGACCCAAGTTTATTTTGCCACCACGCACAGTGAGGAGGATGGTAAGAGAAATCAAAATATCTCCAAAGCTCACTGTTACAGAATTACAACAAATCGTAGCATCCTGGGGTCACAAAGTCTCCAAATCAACCATCAGGCGCTGTCTACACGCCAACAAGCTGTTTGGGAGGCATGCACGGAGAAAACCTTTCCTCACCCACAATCATAAACGCAAACGTCTGGAGTTCGCCCAGCGGTATTGGGGCTTCAACTGGGACCGTGTGCTTTGGTCAGATGAGACCAAGATTGAGCTTTTTGGCAACAAACACTCTAAGTGGGTCTGGCGTGCCACGAAAGATGCGCATGCTGAAAAGCACCTCATACCCACTGTGAAGTATGGGGGTGGGTCAGTGATGCTGTGGGGCTGTTTCGCTTCCAAAGGCCCTGGGAAGCTTGTTAGGGTGCATGGCATCATGAATGCTTTGAAATACCAGGACATGGGTCGTCACTGGGTCTTTCAGCAAGACAATGACCCTAAACATATGGCCAAATCTACACAGAAATGGTTAACCAGACACAAAATCAAGCTCCTCCCATGGCCATCTCAGTCCCCAGACCTCAACCCCATTGAGAACCTGTGGGGTGAGCTGAAGAGGAGAGTACAGAGGAGAGGACCCAGGTCTCTGGATGATTTAGAGATATTCTGCAAAGAGGAATGGCTGAAGATCCCTCTTTCTGTCTTTTCCCATCTTGTGAAACATTATAGGAGATTAGGTTAGGATTAGGTGCTGTTTTGTTGGCAAAAGGGGGTTGTACAAAATATTAACAACAGGGGTGCTAATAATTGTGACACACATTATTTCATGTCAAATAATTATTTCTTTATGTGGGATTTTTTCCCCACTGAATAAATGCACTTGTATTGAAGGTTGGATTTTTCTCTTTTTTTCCATTAAGGTCCCATATTATTTAGAGAAAAATAATAATAACTGGAAGCTAAAAAACACATCTCAACCAGGGGTGCCAATAATAATGGAGGGCACTGTATATCCCCGAAACGCGGAGCGTCGGGGATGTAATGGTTTTGCGTGCGCCGCCGCCTCCGCCGCGTCCGCCGCCGCGTCCACCGCCGCGTCCACCGCCGCGTCCGCCGCCGCGTCCGCCGCCGCGTCCGCCGCCGCGTCCGCCGCCGCGTAAGGTCTTTCGTGTTAACGCGATAACTTTTGAACGGATGTTTGGATTTGTCCCAGATTTTTTGGGTGAATGCTCTAGGGCAGGTTCATGAACTGATTCGAGTTTGGAGGTCAACACTTTCAAGATGGCTGAATTCAAGATGGCCGAATTTTTGTTTGGTCCATAACTTCTGACCGGGTGGATGGATTTGTCCCAGATTTGGTGTGTGAATGCTCTAGGGTAGGTTCATGAACTGCTTCGAGTTGGGAGGTCAACACTTTCAAGATGGCTGAATTCAAGATGGCCGAATTTTTGTTTGGTCCATAACTTCTGACCGGGTGGATGGATTTGTCCCAGATTTTGTGTGTGAATGCTCTAGGGTAGGTTCATGAACTGATTCGAGTTTGGAGGTCAACACTTTCAAGATGGCTGAATTCAAGATGGCCGAATTATTGTTTGGCCCATAACTACTGACCGGGTGGATGGATTTGTCCCAGATTTTGTGTGTGAATGCTCTAGGGTAGGTTCATGAACTGATTCGAGTTTGGACGACAACAGTTTCAAAATGGCGGAATTTTCATTTGGCCCATAACTTCTGACTGGGTGGATTGATTTGCCCGGTAACACCTTATTTTAATGGTTCACCATTTCAGTGAATCTACCATATTAGGTACAGTGTAATAACCAATGTAACAATATTTAATACCATGTTATACTAGTGTAATACCAGTGTAACAATATGCAATATCAGGTACCGTGTAATAACGAGTGTAACAGTATGCAATACCATGTAATATAGTGTAATACCAGTGTAACAATATACAATACCATGTAATACCACTTACGCACAAACACATGATGTAAGTAAAAAAAATTACATTGTATTAAATATTGTTACACTGGTTATTACACTGTACCTAATGTGGTATATCCACTGAACCATTAAAACAGTATTACCATTTGCCCCATTTTTTGCTTCATTTTCACAATAGTCGTTTGGTTTTAAGCCTATGCACGTCATGTCACGTCTGTATGTATCATATACGTTTACGAAATGGTGGACGGGAGTGGTAGGAATGATGGGGGACTGGAAGCGTTGCGTTTCGGGGATATACCTTAAGCAGTCGAAGGCGACTGCACAGGCAGTCTAGTTCTATGAAGCATATAAATGCTTTTTTGCAAACCTCAAAGGTGCAGCAATATTTTTTTGGACAGAAACCCCATTCATTTTAGATTGGCAGAATGAATCCCATTTTTAGCTATTCTTGGTTACATCTCCTCTTCTGAGTATGGTGGCGGGAGCATCATTATATGCGGCTACCTTGCTGCCTCAGGCCCTTGACAGTTTGCTATTATCATTGGAACAATGAACTCAAGTTTATTGTGATATTTTACAGAAAAAACGTGAGGAAGTCTGTCACACAGTTGAAACACACAAGAGTATGGGTCCTGAAATGTGACAACAACCCATACTTTAGAAGCAAATCGACTTTAGAATGGCTTCATGATAATGAAATACACATTCTGGAATAGCCCAGTCAAAGCCCTGACAAAAAAAACAATTGAGATTATATGACATGAAGTCAAGAAAGCTATGCACTCCAGACATCCCACAAACTTTGCTTACGAGAGGCAGTTCTCTAAAGAAGAGGGAGACAAGATACAAACAGATTGTTTTGTTAATCTGATCTGCAACTACAGGACAAGTCTGGTTGATGATATTGCAAATAACTGAGGGTTAAAACCTACTTAATGCAAGGGTGTACTTACTTATGCCCTGCTCTCCTGTGAATGGTATGGCCTTATGACCAATAAAAATGTGATAACATGTAAATGTTTGGGTGGAATTAATTAAAGCAGACTCTGATTGTTCCTTCTTGAGATTTCCAGGAAGATCAGACCATGTTTTATGATCAATTTTGACAGAAATGTAAGAAATTTCAAAGGGTGTACAAACTTTTTCCTGGGACTGTAATTTTGAAAATCAACATGGCTTTGACTGGGTTTCGAACCCCCAACCTCAATATCTGTAATTCAGCACATTTGCCATCCATACTAAATGATATACATGGCATTTTAAGTCGGCCAAGGAACGCTGCATATGATATAATTTAGAAAATCAACATGGCTTCGAGCGGGATTAGAACTCACAACCTCCATATCTGTAATCCAACCCCTTTGCCATTGATATTAAATTACATACAATACATGATATTTGAAGTTGGCTAAGGAACACTGCATATGATATCATTTTGAAAATCAACATGGCTTCGACTGGGGTTCGAACCTCCAACCCCCATATCCCTAATTCAGCACATTTGCCATTCATACTAAATGACATACATGGCATTTTAAGTTGGCCAAGGAACACTGCATATGATATAATTTTGAAAGTCAACATGGCTTTGACTGGGATTTGAACTCCCAACTTCCATATCTGTAATCCAGCACATTTGCCATGCATACTAAATGACATACATGGCATTTTAGGTTGGTCAAGGAACACTGCATATGATATACAGTCCCAGGAAAAAGTTTGTACACCCTTTGAAATTTCTTACATTTCTGTCAAAATTGGTCATAAAACATGGTCTGAGCTTCCCGGAAATCACAAGAAGCAACAACCAGAGTCTGCTTTAACTAATTCAACCCAAAAATTTACAAGTTTTCATATTTTCATTGGTCATAAGATGTAAACATTCACAGGACAGCAAGGCATAAGTAAGTACACCCTTGCATTCAATAGGTTTTAACCCTAAGTTAGTCGCAATAACCTCAACCAGATGTTTCCTGTAGTTGCAGATCAGATTAACAAAACAATCGGGATGTATCTTGTCTCCCTCTTCTTTAGAAAACTGCCTCTCGTCAGCAAGGTTTGTGGGATGTCTGGAGTGCATAGCTTTCTTGACTTCATGCCTTATAATCGCAATTGTTTTTTGTCAGGGCTTTGACTGGGCTATTCCAGAATGAGCATTTCATTATTATGAAGCCATTCTAAAGTCAATTTGTTTCTAAAGTATGGGTTGTTGTCACATTTTAGCACCCAGCCTCTTGTGTGCTTCAACTGTGTGACAGACTACCTCACTTTTTTTCTGTAAAATATCTCGATAAACTTCTGAGTTCATTGTTCCACTGATAATAGCAAACTGAAAAGGGCCTGAGGCAGCAAGGTAGCCACATATAATGATGCTCCCACCACCATACTCGAAGGTGGAGATGATGTTTTGGTGAAGGTGTGGTTCTCCAGTTCTCCTCCAAACATGACATTGTGTGTTACCCTGAACAATTCAACTTTGGTTTCAACGTTGGTCTACAGAATATTTTGCAGTAATTACAGTGCCCTCCATAATTATTGGCACCCCTGGTTGAGATGTGTTAAAAGCCTTAAAATAAATTCAGTGTTTATTGCAGAAGAATACTGTCACACTGAAAATTTTAGGAAAATGTAGCCTTCAACTCAAATGAATTGTAGGAAAATAAAAAAAAAACCCTGACTAAAAAATAATTATTTTTCATTATTATATGGTTGTGACGTCATCTGTCGAATGCTCCATTCATTTCAACGGGGCTCCCCAACGTTCGGACGTCTGTTATTTTTCGATAACGGACGGGTTGGTCTATAACAGACCGCTGTCAATGGCAACAAGACTTTTCACTGCTAAAGCGACTTTTCAACAAGACTCTAATCAGCTGCTGTGATAGACAGCACCCGTTGTCCTGGCTACCGCTGTCAATGGCAACAAGACGTTCACTGCTAAAGCCACTGGCTTGTATACAAGTCAGTGGCTAAAGCGAATGTTTCATATCACTCCGCAGGGGGTCGGTCTTTTGTCACTCTAATCAGCTGCTGTGATAGACAACACCTGTTGTCCTGGCTAGCCTACCTAGCTGTTGCCTAGCGGTGTTCCACAACGGCACTGTTTTGTTTTGCGCAGCAACAATCTTAACATTAAATAGGTCTAAAGCAATGTCCCCGCATGTGTGAATCATTTAAGTATATCCATATAATAAGCGGGTTAACTTTCGGCGAGTCGGTCGCTTTGTGGAATAGCAGCACTTCAGAGAGAACAAGACCCCTCCGCTCCGCGTCGGGGTCTAAAGATTCTCTCTGTCGTGCTGCTATTCCACGGTAGCGACCTTCTCGCCGAACGTTAACCCTTACTTAAATCACCTGTTCCACAATTATTGGCACCCTTAACAATTCCCAGGAAATAAATATAATTGAAGCATTTCTGTCATTTCTACAGTAGTTTACAAAGTTTACCAGAGTATGTAGGAACATTTAATTAGTAATTCATCACTTCCTGTTTCCCTGGGGTATAAATATGACGTGACACCGAGGCCATTTCTCTTATCCACTCTTAAACATGGGAAAGACAAAGGAACACAGCATACAAGTGAGGCAGATGTGCGTCGACCTTCACAGGTCAGGCAGAGGCTTCAAGAAGATTGCCACTCAACTGCAGCTGCCCATATCTACTGTGAGAGGAATAATTAAGAAGTTCAAAACAACTGGAACAGTGGTAAACAAGCCTGGACGAGGACCCAAGTTTATTTTGCCACCACGCACAGTGAGGAGGATGGTAAGAGAAATCAAAATATCTCCAAAGCTCACTGTTACAGAATTACAACAAATCGTAGCATCCTGGGGTCACAAAGTCTCCAAATCAACCATCAGGCGCTGTCTACACGCCAACAAGCTGTTTGGGAGGCATGCACGGAGAAAACCTTTCCTCACCCACAATCATAAACGCAAACGTCTGGAGTTCGCCCAGCGGTATTGGGGCTTCAACTGGGACCGTGTGCTTTGGTCAGATGAGACCAAGATTGAGCTTTTTGGCAACAAACACTCTAAGTGGGTCTGGCGTGCCACGAAAGATGCGCATGCTGAAAAGCACCTCATACCCACTGTGAAGTATGGGGGTGGGTCAGTGATGCTGTGGGGCTGTTTCGCTTCCAAAGGCCCTGGGAAGCTTGTTAGGGTGCATGGCATCATGAATGCTTTGAAATACCAGGACATTTTAAATCAAAATCTGTTGCCCTCTGCCAAAAACCTGAAGATGGGTCGTCACTGGGTCTTTCAGCAAGACAATGACCCTAAACATATGGCCAAATCTACACAGAAATGGTTAACCAGACACAAAATCAAGCTCCTCCCATGGCCATCTCAGTCCCCAGACCTCAACCCCATTGAGAACCTGTGGGGTGAGCTGAAGAGGAGAGTACAGAGGAGAGGACCCAGGTCTCTGGATGATTTAGAGATATTCTGCAAAGAGGAATGGCTGAAGATCCCTCTTCCTGTCTTTTCCCATCTTGTGAAACATTATAGGAGATTAGGTTAGGATTAGGTGCTGTTTTGTTGGCAAAAGGGGGTTGTACAAAATATTAACAACAGGGGTGCTAATAATTGTGACACACATTATTTCATGTCAAATAATTATTTCTTTATGTGGGATTTTTTCCCCACTGAATAAATGCACTTGTATTGAAGGTTGGATTTTTCTCTTTTTTTCCATTAAGGTCCCATATTATTTAGAGAAAAATAATAATAACTGGAAGCTAAAAAACACATCTCAACCAGGGGTGCCAATAATAATGGAGGGCACTGTATATCCCCGAAACGCGGAGCGTCGGGGATGTAATGGTTTTGCGTGCGCCGCCGCCGCGTCCGCCGCGTCCGCCGCCGCGTCCGCCGCCGCGTCCGCCGCCGCGTCCGCCGCCGCGTCCGCCGCCGCGTAAGGTCTTTCGTGTTAACGCGATAACTTTTGAACGGATGTTTGGATTTGTCCCAGATTTTTTGGGTGAATGCTCTAGGGCAGGTTCATGAACTGATTCGAGTTTGGAGGTCAACACTTTCAAGATGGCTGAATTCAAGATGGCCGAATTTTTGTTTGGTCCATAACTTCTGACCGGGTGGATGGATTTGTCCCAGATTTGGTGTGTGAATGCTCTAGGGTAGGTTCATGAACTGCTTCGAGTTGGGAGGTCAACACTTTCAAGATGGCTGAATTCAAGATGGCCGAATTTTTGTTTGGTCCATAACTTCTGACCGGGTGGATGGATTTGTCCCAGATTTTGTGTGTGAATGCTCTAGGGTAGGTTCATGAACTGATTCGAGTTTGGAGGTCAACACTTTCAAGATGGCTGAATTCAAGATGGCCGAATTATTGTTTGGCCCATAACTACTGACCGGGTGGATGGATTTGTCCCAGATTTTGTGTGTGAATGCTCTAGGGTAGGTTCATGAACTGATTCGAGTTTGGACGACAACAGTTTCAAAATGGCGGAATTTTCATTTGGCCCATAACTTCTGACTGGGTGGATTGATTTGCCCGGTAACACCTTATTTTAATGGTTCACCATTTCAGTGAATCTACCATATTAGGTACAGTGTAATAACCAATGTAACAATATTTAATACCATGTTATACTAGTGTAATACCAGTGTAACAATATGCAATATCAGGTACCGTGTAATAACGAGTGTAACAGTATGCAATACCATGTAATATAGTGTAATACCAGTGTAACAATATGCAATACCATGTAATACCACTTACGCACAAACACATGATGTAAGTAAAAAAAATTACATTGTATTAAATATTGTTACACTGGTTATTACACTGTACCTAATGTGGTATATCCACTGAACCATTAAAACAGTATTACCATTTGCCCCATTTTTTGCTTCATTTTCACAATAGTCGTTTGGTTTTAAGCCTATGCACGTCATGTCACGTCTGTATGTATCATATACGTTTACGAAATGGTGGACGGGAGTGGTAGGAATGATGGGGGACTGGAAGCGTTGCGTTTCGGGGATATACCTTAAGCAGTCGAAGGCGACTGCACAGGCAGTCTAGTTCTATGAAGCATATAAATGCTTTTTTGCAAACCTCAAAGGTGCAGCAATATTTTTTTGGACAGAAACCCCATTCATTTTAGATTGGCAGAATGAATCCCATTTTTAGCTATTCTTGGTTACATCTCCTCTTCTGAGTATGGTGGCGGGAGCATCATTATATGCGGCTACCTTGCTGCCTCAGGCCCTTGACAGTTTGCTATTATCATTGGAACAATGAACTCAAGTTTATTGTGATATTTTACAGAAAAAACGTGAGGAAGTCTGTCACACAGTTGAAACACACAAGAGTATGGGTCCTGAAATGTGACAACAACCCATACTTTAGAAGCAAATCGACTTTAGAATGGCTTCATGATAATGAAATACACATTCTGGAATAGCCCAGTCAAAGCCCTGACAAAAAAAACAATTGAGATTATATGACATGAAGTCAAGAAAGCTATGCACTCCAGACATCCCACAAACTTTGCTTACGAGAGGCAGTTCTCTAAAGAAGAGGGAGACAAGATACAAACAGATTGTTTTGTTAATCTGATCTGCAACTACAGGACAAGTCTGGTTGATGATATTGCAAATAACTGAGGGTTAAAACCTACTTAATAATGCAAGGGTGTACTTACTTATGCCCTGCTCTCCTGTGAATGGTATGGCCTTATGACCAATAAAAATGTGATAACATGTAAATGTTTGGGTGGAATTAATTAAAGCAGACTCTGATTGTTCCTTCTTGAGATTTCCAGGAAGATCAGACCATGTTTTATGATCAATTTTGACAGAAATGTAAGAAATTTCAAAGGGTGTACAAACTTTTTCCTGGGACTGTAATTTTGAAAATCAACATGGCTTTGACTGGGTTTCGAACCCCCAACCTCAATATCTGTAATTCAGCACATTTGCCATCCATACTAAATGATATACATGGCATTTTAAGTCGGCCAAGGAACGCTGCATATGATATAATTTAGAAAATCAACATGGCTTCGAGCGGGATTAGAACTCACAACCTCCATATCTGTAATCCAACCCCTTTGCCATTGATATTAAATTACATACAATACATGATATTTGAAGTTGGCTAAGGAACACTGCATATGATATCATTTTGAAAATCAACATGGCTTCGACTGGGGTTCGAACCTCCAACCCCCATATCCCTAATTCAGCACATTTGCCATTCATACTAAATGACATACATGGCATTTTAAGTTGGCCAAGGAACACTGCATATGATATAATTTTGAAAGTCAACATGGCTTTGACTGGGATTCGAACCCCCAACCTCCATATCTGTAATCCAGCACATTTGCCATGCATACTAAATGACATACATGGCATTTTAAGTTGGCCAAGGAACACTGCATATGATGTAATTTTGAAAATCAACATGGCTTTGACTGGGTTTCGAACCCCCAACCTCAATATCTGTAATTCAGCACATTTGCCGTCCATACTAAATGATATACATGGCATTTTAAGTCGGCCAAGGAACGCTGCATATGATATAATTTAGAAAATCAACATGGCTTCGGATGGGTTTCGAACCCTCAACCTCCATATCTCTAATGCAGCGGCATGCATTACCACTAAGCCAAGCAGCTAATTGTCATGCATAGTCCAGCAAGACTATATTACATTGCATTGCAGAGCTGAACAATAGACTTCTAGAATGCTTGCTCGCACCTGCTCGTTAAGAATGGAATCTTGAGACAGTGACAGTTGAAATGGAATCCTTCACTGGCTGCACCTGTTGTGATTGACTGAAAGACAGTTAGTATTGAGCCTTTAACAGGGGAGAAAATGAGAATGAGTTTTTTGTCTTTACAACATCGTTGTAAAAAAACTAAAAGGAGTTGGCACGTGTCCTTTTCACAGATCGGAGTCATGCTTGTGATGTCTCTAACAGTCTTTGAATGAAGTTTATAGGTTAAATTTTTCAGGCACAAATGGACCTCCGTGTGGGACATGCGCTGATCTCTTGAAAAATGCACTTTTCCAAAGACTGGGATTCTCCATAGAGCCAGGTCTGTTTTTTTTACAAACCTGCCATTTAAAAAGTATTGGGAGTTGGGAGATGAAACTTTGACAATTTGGAGACATCCCATAGAGCTCGCTAACAACGCGTCAACTAAACTTCTAGGTGAAAGTGTTGATGTTTTATGACCGAAAAAGCCTCCTACACTCTAATCTTTAGAGTGGCGGAACTTTGATTCATGGAGGTTCCACCACTATTTTCAATGGGGACCCAGGCTTTCACAAAATCGCCAAAAACGGGAAAACGACAAGAGACACGGAGAAGCCTATAACTATACGCGATCTCCAAGCCGAGCCGGTCGTTTTAGTGTTTGAACGGTGTCTCTATCTCGAAAGGCCTAGGAGGAGATCCATTTTCTATTTTACTGCTGCCCTGCACAAGAGAACCAATAATAATAATAAAGAAACAGGACTTAGAGATTACTATAATCGGGCCTTGCTCTGCAAGGGCCATGCTCTGCATGGTCCTTGCTCCGCAAGCCCGCTTAATAATAAGAAACAGGACTTAGAGATTACTATAAACGGGCCTTGCTCTGCAAGGGCCATGCTCTGCATGGTCCTTGCTCCGCAAGCCCGCTTAATGATTGGGAGAGGGGCAGGGCCGGGAAATGACCCTGGCAGGACCCGAACCGGGGTCCCCTTGGGCAATGTAAGCCCAAATGTGGAGAGCTTAGCGAGCACCCTGTAAATGTACAATTAACGATGGCGGTTTTTACAAAATGCTGCTGGCTTTTAAGGTCTTAACACATTGACTACCAAACCACGGGAAAACCCGTTTTTACTTCCCATGCGTTGGCTCCCAAAACTGGAAAACCCGTTTTTGAGTTTTTATTGCATATTTCATAACTAGACACTTAAATGCTTATTGTGTGTGATTTTGGGAGCTCTGTGATAAGTAGAACAGACATAGATGACAGTCAAAAGTTTGTGTCATCATCTGGACATTTTAATCACAACTCCAGGATCGGCGCCTACTCAACAATATTTTTCATAACTGTAGCCTACTGTATGGAACTGTTGGTCAATAATGCAACATTGGCCAGATCCTACTGCCCTACACATTGTGAACTGTGATTGGATTATTACCCTTACCTCGGATTTGATCGGCAACCAGATAAGTTGGATTCTTCATTTTGTTCTTTTATTACCCCCATGATGAAATTGACGCCGTAGTGAACAGGAGAAGCTGGCTGTTACTGTCGGTGAAGCTAGCATTGCTATGTAAACAGTAGCACGCATGCATGGCACAGCACTGCTGTTTCCCCACAGAATCGGAGACATTAATGCATCCGATTAACGGATTTTATTGTTGACGTTGGACTAAATGCCTTTAGTCACGTGTTCTTGAACATGTTTTAAACATGAAAAGAAGGAAGGTCCGCACACTGTTGCTGTTCCAGGTTTATTGACACAACGTTTCGACCATGCAGTCTGGTCTTTGTCAGGTGTATGACGAAGACCAGACTGCATGGTCGAAACGTGTCAATAAAACTGGAGCAGCAACAGTGTGCGGACCTTCCTTCTTTTCATGTTTAATCGTGTTTAAGTCCGGCACCTGTCTAACCTGGATGTGCGCGCTCTCCAAAACGCTACTTTGAACATGTTTTGCCTACTGCGTGTGGTGGTGTGACTACGACCCGTTTTGTGTGGTGTGTGCAAAGATTAATTGTGCAGGAACAGACTGTACACAAGGAACTGAAACGTACTTCCGGAGGCGAAAATGCGTTTTGGTTGGTTGGTACATTTGGAGGGGGAGGTGGCAGAGCAGGAGAGATGTGTCTAGTATTGGTCTCCGTGAAAAAGCGCAAGATTCATTTCATAACAAGAAGAAGAAGCGCCAGATTCTGAAACGGCGCATGATTGACAAAAGCCTCAATATTTCCATTCCATGGTGATTTGGGCAGATACCGGCCTTGGTTTAACTGACGATAGCTCGGCAATAAAAGCACGTACAGACATGCGGTTTTCAGGCACAAAGAGGTGAAAGGCTCACCTTTCAAATGAGCCATAGCATGTTTCGGTAGCCCTATCATATAATATGCTATGACTGTACGACAAATACCTAAAAATGGTTTAGAACGCTGGGAGTCTACGACATGATTCTGAAAACACCGCTGGTGAAGTTTGGTATTATATGTACATGGGAGGTCTTAAATTTCATCCGGGTCATGTACGGTTAATGAAAAAAGAAACAAATTTGCCTGTGCTAACGCTATTTTTTTAACCAGCTTGCGTCTTTTGTTATCAAAATGCGGGGAAAACTTGAGAGAACTGATCCGTGCATAGTGCAGGCATCAGACAATAGGGGGCAGTGTGCACTTTTAGTCATGTAGCACTACATATAAACAGAAGTGGGTAGGCACACACGAACTTGTCCTGAAATGCAAGATGGAGATATGCAAGTTCATGCACAAGTGGCTTGAGGAGGAGAAATAGGCCTACAGTAGGCAATGGCTGGTGGACTAAAGCAACATCCAAGTATGAGACGCCAGGCAAACTGTGTTGGAAAGGCATAAAGCCGGGGACAATGGTCTGTAAAGCCTTAGACGCTCATATGAGAGGGGAAAAACACAAGCGCTACGTTGCTAGTTGGGCAAAGTCGATAGATAGTTTGCAGCACCTGCTGCCACTAGAGGTGCTTAACTCGAATCTTTGAGGCGTCCGGATTGATTGGATCATTCCAAGGAGAGTATCCGGATTAGACGGATCACTCGGATCACACGGATCACTTATTTAAACTAGACTGCCTGTGCAGTCGCCTTCGACTGCTTAAGGTATATCCCCGAAACGCGACGCTTCCAGTCCCCCATCATTCCTACCACTCCCGTCCACCATTTCGTAAACGTATATGATACATACAGACGTGACATGACGTGCATAGGCTTAAAACCAAACGGCTATTGTGAAAATGAAGCAAAAAGTGGGGCAAATGGTAATACTGTTTTAATGGTTCAGTGGATATACCACATTAGGTACAGTGTAATAACCAGTGTAACAATATTTAATACAATGTAATTTTTTTACTTACATCATGTGTTTGTGCGTAAGTGGTATTACATGGTATTGCATATTGTTACACTGGTATTACACTATATTACATGGTATTGCATACTGTTACACTCGTTATTACACGGTACCTGATATTGCATATTGTTACACTGGTATTACACTAGTATTACATGGTATTAAATATTGTTACATTGGTTATTACACTGTACCTAATATGGTAGATTCGCTGAAATGGTGAACCATTAAAATAAGGTGTTACCGGGCAAATCAATCCACCCAGTCAGAAGTTATGGGCCAAATGAAAATTCCGCCATTTTGAAAGTGTTGTCTTCCAAACTCGAATCAGTTCATGAACCTACCCTAGAGCATTCACACACAAAATCTGGGACAAATCCATCCACCCGGTCAGTAGTTATGGGCCAAACAATAATTCGGCCATCTTGAATTCAGCCATCTTGAAAGTGTTGACCTCCAAACTCGAATCAGTTCATGAACCTACCCTAGAGCATTCACACACCAAATCTGGGACCTATCCATCCACCCGGTCAGTAGTTATGGGCCAAACAAAAATTCGGCCATCTTGAATTCAGCCATCTTGAAAGTGTTGACCTCCCAACACGAAGCATTTCATGAACCTATCCTAGAGCAATCACACACCAAATCTGGGACAAATCCATCCACCCGGTCAGAAGTTATGGACCAAACAAAAATTCGGCCATCTTGAATTCAGCCATCTTGAAAGTGTTGACCTCCCAACTCGAAGCAGTTCATGAACCTACCCTAGAGCATTCACACACCAAATCTGGGACAAATCCATCCACCCGGTCAGAAGTTATGGACCAAACAAAAATTCGGCCATCTTGAATTCAGCCATCTTGAAAGTGTTGACCTCCAAACTCGAATCAGTTCATGAACCTGCCCTAGAGCATTCACCCAAAAAATCTGGGACAAATCCAAACATCCGTTCAAAAGTTATCGCGTTAACACGAAAGACCTTACGTGGCGGCGGCGGACGCGGCGGCGGCGCACACAAAACCATTACATCCCTGACGCTCCGCGTTTCGGGGATATAAATAGGCCTAAATAAAAATAAATAATAATAATGTATTTTTTAAAACGTTTCTGCCGTTAAATAGCTATGCCTTTGTTGTTCCATTTATCAATTCATGTTGATAAATCAAAGAGTAAGACAGTTTGATCAACAAAACTCACTTTATGAATGTCACAGTTCCTAAACTCATGCTGCGATCCGACCCACCTCTCCTCACTAAACATGCAACCACAACTCGAACAGCCTTTGGTAGCAGTGAAACGGCATGTTCCTGATTTTGCAATAAATAATGTGTGTGTTTGTATTTAAGAAGACTAAAAGTCAAATATTTGGGAGCAGAAGTCTAGTTGAGCAGGGATAGTCAGGAGGCGAGCAGCAGATGACCACTCGCTTCCGCTGCCGAGTTGCCTTCGACTCGCACACTCGTGGCAAAAACGAAACTTAAGCCATTGATCCGATCCGTAGGGGATTCGCTGCTACCAACAACTCAGTCAGGATTCGTCTCGCCGAGGGCGCCGCTGCTGAGTGACTCGGACGAGGGGAGTGACAGCAGTGGCTTTAAAGACTGTAGCCTACGCTGTAACGCAGTGAGTGATAGAGTCACGTCTGTAGACTATAATTTCCCTAAGAGTAGCCTACAGAGTGAGATGTTAAAGCGTTGGCAGAGCACTGTTAACATTTAGAAATGTAGAGCTCAACAGAGTCAGAAGCACACACATAGGGAGCGGGGATCCGCGACTCAATTGGCCACAACAGGCTGGACGGATCAAGCAGGCTCGATGAATGACGAGGCGGGAGTTGGTTCAGTTTTACTCAGTGAGTGTTCGTGACTGAACAGCATACTAGGGAGATTAGAGAATGGTTGTAGTCAACTAAAGAGGATATATTCCGGTTTCACAATTTCTCGCGCTGTAACTGCCATTTTGTTGACATATTAATGAAATGCCGTCTGACCCGCCTTTGGCGGATCAATGCACGACGGCCGTCCGGTCTGTTCGGATGAGGTCTTTACCCGGCTCTCCAACCGGATCCTCCGGGTTTTATATCATCTCTAGCTGCAACAAACATTGCAACATCAGCTTTGCCTTTAGTGCAGCATTCGCCCCAACGGCTACGCTGAAGGCAGAAATGCAGTGGGTTCTGTGGACAATTCACCGACATCACTCATACTCTTCAAACGAAGATGTGGGCGCCGTCCTCAGGGAAATGTTTCAGGATTCCCACTATACAAAATCATTTACTTGCGGGAAAGTCAAGACGGCATATCTAGCGCAATTTGGCTTGGCTCTCAATCAGGTCAGCTTCATCATCATGTTTGATGAATCTATGAATCAAACTACCAAAAGCAAACAACTCTATGAATCAAACTACCAAAAGCAAACAACTCGACCTTCATGTGAGATATTAGGTGAATGATGAGACTGGTGCTTGAGTGCAGTCCCGGTAACTTGGGTCTCAGTATCTGGCCACTCTACTGCTGAGGACTTGCTGGAGAACTTTGAGGTAAGCCTTCAACAAGCTAATACATTGAGATAAGGATAAGTGTTTCATGTAATGTGATAATAATATACCGCGAGTACAAGCAGTATTTGATCCCTTGCTGATTTTCTTTGTTTGCCCACTTCTGTACTTTTAATGGTAGATGTATTCTAACATGGAGACAGAATATCAAGACAAAAAGCCAGAATATAACTTAAAAGAATATGATTTAATTAATTTGTATTTCATTGAGGGAAATAAGTATTTGATCCCTCTTGCCAAACGCACTTAGAGTAACAAAACACAACAAACACACAAAGCCTTTGTTTGCAAGCACAGCAGTGAGACGTTTGTTGTAGTTAACCACAACTTAAGCACACACACCATGGGGAATTTTGGCCCACTCTTCTTTGCAGATCCTCTCTAAATCATGAAGGTTGGTGGCTGTCACTTGGCAACTCTGACCTTCAGTCAAAGTCATTTAGTTTAAGTCCTTTCACTCGGCAGCCATCTTGGCTACGCTTCAGGGTTACTATTTGGGAAACTATTTCAGATTAGTCATGCGTGGAATTTCATGACATACGTTCTGCTTCACGGTGTATGAGATCAAGTGGCCGCGGACTCTGTTGCAACACCATGGGAGTAGCTACCCGATGTGAACCGCACATGTCATCAGCAACCGACAGGCTGAAGCAGATCCTCAGTGCATGCCGATTGACTTCGAGCAGTCGAAAAGGTTGCGTCGAGATGATTAGATAAGTGACAGCGCAGCTCAGCAAGCAATTGGCTCTTGTTACCGGTGGGATATGTGCAAGTACGCGACATATTAGCGTAGCGAATTGCACCCATTTATTCCTAAAGGCGCTTTCTGAAGTGTTCCGTCTCTTTATTAGACTGTCTCTGCCTTCAGCTCCATCCATAGATTTTCGATAAGATTGAGGTTCGGAGACTGACTGGGCCAGTCCATGATCTTAATGTGATTTTTCTTGAGCCAATCTTTTGTTTCCTTTGCTGTATGTTTCAGGTCATTATCATGTTGGAAGACCCAACGACGGCCAATTCTCAGCTTCCTGGCAGACGGACGGAGGTTGTCCCTCAGGATTATACGGTACATGGCTCCATCCATTTTACCAGTGATGCGGTGAAGTAGCCCTGTACCCTTGGCAGAGAAACACCCCCAAAACATTATGCTTCCACCTCCATGCTTGACGGTGGGCACAGTGTTCTTGGGGTCATAAGCAGCATTTTTCTTCCTCCACACATGACGGGTAGAGTTGAGGTCAAAAAGCTCAATTTTGGTCTCGTCTGACCACAGAACCTTCTCCCAATAACTTGGTTCATCTTTCAGGTGATCATTGGCATACTTAAGGCGCGCCTTCTTGAGCAGGGGTACCTTTCGGGCACTGCGGGATGTTAATCCATTGTTGCACAAAGTGTTGCCAATTGTTTCCCTTTAAACTGTGGTCCCAGCTGCCTTCAGGTTATTTACCAACTTCTGCCGAGTGGTTGTAGGATGATTTCTGACTGTTCTCAGCATAATTTCCACCCCACGAGGTGAAATCTTCTTAGGAGCACCAGGCCGAGGTCTGTTGATAGTCATGTTATGCTCTTTAAATTTTCTTACAATTGCATCAATGGTTGTTACCTTCACATCCAACACCTTGCTAATCTTTTAGAACGTGGTGGCACTAGGGCCAGCTTCAGGCAACTCCACAGGTCGACAAGGAAGTTATATGTAGCCTGTGGGCCATTGCACTTGCTCGCTCTCGTTCCTTTTTTTCCCGTCAGTCAACGCCACTAATTGGGTTTTGGGATGGGAACTGATTAGGCTGCCTGAGCAGCATAGCTGGGACACCTATAAAGTTACTTGGGGTCCTTGTAGTAGCACAAGACCCGCTTAGCATGCTCGGTGGTGGCGTTCGATGTTTGAAGGGGCTGCCTTCGCTTCAGTGTATGGGGAGTCGAGAGCTGCCAGGCTGGCGTGAACCCCCGGATCGATGTTTACTGGTTGCCATTGCCGCAGTGAAACTGGTTACCTGCAAGTTAAACACCGGGCATATGTCGTCATTAGTTGGAAGCGTCTGGCATTAGTCCCACCGGCAGCTGTCTCCATGTTGGACTCGATGAACCTCCAAACCCCTTAACTCCTGGGATACGCTGCTAGACTAGGAAAGGTCCGAACAGCCACAGAGCATCGCTAGCTGCTGTTCTCTGGTGTGTGAATGTGTGCGTTCAACATGTGTGAACCGGTGCTGCTCAAGTTTGTTGGTATTGTAATTTTGTTTCCTCTAGCCTGTTAGCTTGCTGTGGCAGAGCATCTCTATCTGAAACAGCTACAGGCTAGAGTGGTTTATTTTTTTATTTTTTCATTTATCTCTCTTTTGTCCGTCTTTAAAGCCCCTCCCCAATCCCTGCTCACTCGTTGCTGGCGCACCGGGCGCCTACTGAGAGGCCGCACTGAAAGGCTAGGTCCTATCTTATGCACAGTGTGCTAGTGACATTGCGTGACTCCTAGTGTGTAATAGGGAAGGTGTGGATTCCAGTGTGTAACCAAGCTAGTATGTAACAAGTATGACTTCCAGTGTGTAACAAAACAAGTGTGTAACAAGTGTGAATTCCAGTGTGTAACATACAAGTGTGTTCGCACCATATTAGGTGTATTAGGGCCCTAGCGTCTCCCTGGTGCCCCTCCGCACCATTCAGTGGTCGTCTCCTGGCCAGTCCCACATCCTTGGAGGGCTGTCCTTCTCCCCTTTTTTGTTGATGTATTGTTTCTTTTCTTTTTCTTTCGTTCTAAGTGTGGAAGCCAGATTTTATGTGTATTTATTAATAAAGCCTGTACTTTTTATACTTTTCTAAAACCTGAGTCAGTCCACCTTATTGGGTATTTGTTCCCTTTGCCTTTGCCTATAGCTAGTCATAGGAGGGTAAAGGGTGGCGTAGTCTACTACACCCAGGGCCTTATACAAGGCGGTGAACTAGAAGTTAATTGTAACTCTTACTCCAATTCCTGGGCGTTACAATTAAAAACCCTTTATTTTATCTGGGGCATGGTAACACTGGTAAAACCGCCAACCGGTTTCAACCCACACTGGGTCTTCATCAGGGCTTAACAAAGGAGGAGTCCATTAGGTGACCTATTTATCAGTTCAGGGGGTCACATGGTTACCTCGGTGTGACATGGCATGACCTTTCAAGAAATAAAAAATAAAAGATAAAAATGTAAAGTACATTTGGAGTGTGTTATTAATCATATTACTTCACATGAACATTACACGCCACATTGTAGAATAGCAAACATCCCAGTATTTTAAAACAGTGAATTACTAATCATTTGTCACTACATATTAAGCAATATTCCAACCCTTTAGTAAAGTAAATGGATTACCAGTGTTACCATGCTCCAGATAAAATAAAGGGTTTTTAATTATAACTTCCTTGTCGACCTGTGGAGTTGCCTGAAGCTGGCCCTAGTGCCACCACGTTCTAAATGAAAAGACTTTAGTCTTCCTACTTCAAGAGCACCTACAGATTGGAGTCCACAGAGTTGGAGAACAAGAGCGCTCAGAAATCCAGCTTTGTGGAGGTCAACAATCCTAACTCTGAGGTCCTGAGACAGCTCTTTGGTCTTACCCATGTTGGACAGTTTAGAATCTGTCTGATTGTCTGAACAGGTGTTTTTTCACACAAGTGATTAGTGAGAACAGGTGGCTTCAGTTCAGGTAACAATTTGATTGGGAGTGTCTACCTGGTCTGTAAAAGCCAGAACTCCTAATGCATACTAAAGGATCAAATACTTATTTCCCTCAATAAAATACAAATCAATTAATATACGTATATTCCTCAAGTTTATTTTCTGGATTTTCTTTTTGATATTCTGTCTCTCTATGTTAGAATACATCTACCATTAAAAGTACAGAAAGATGTCTTTATTAGTGGGCAAACGAAGAAAATGAGCAAGGGATCAAATACTTCTTGGACTCACTATAATTATATGAAAGTCTGGTGAAGGCAGATGTGGCGTCACATCACAAACTTCCGCCTTCACAAGACTTTCAAAAACTGTAATAGCCAGGAGACGTTTCCAAACAAGCAATCCAACTATGCGTTATGAGTGGTAGCCTACCTTAATTAATACATTTAAAAACAATGGCCCATAGGAAGTCGTTTCATGGATATGACCAAACCGAATATCTTCGGCACAACTCAGAATGAGACGCAACTAACATGGGTGAGTAGAACATTATGTTATAATGTGAAATCAAGGGTCCAATGTCAAAAAACAGTGTTCTCCTTTAAGTGTTTGAAATGATCCTAGACATTTAACAACTATTATTATATGATGTGACGTCATCGGTCGAATGCTCCATTCATTTCAACGGGGCTCCCCAACGTTCGCACGTCTGTTATTTTTCGATAACGGACGGGTTGGTCTATAACAGACCGCTGTCAATGGCAACAAGACGCTAAAGCGACTTTTCAACAAGACTCTAATCAGCTGCTGTGATAGACAACACCTGTTGTCCTGGCTACCTAGCTGTTGCCTAGCGGTGTTCCACAACGTTTTTGCGCAGCAACAATCTTAACATTAAATAGGCCTAAAGAAATGTCCCCGCCATGTGTGAATCATTTAAGTATATCCATATAATAAGCGGGTTAACTTTCGGCGAGTCGGTCGCTTTGTGGAATAGCAGCACTTCAGAGAGAACTCCGCTCCGCGTCGGGGTCTAAAGATTCTCTCTGTTGTGCTGCTATTCCACGGTAGCGACCTTCTCGCCGAACGTTAACCCTTACTTATTATATGGTTGTGACGTCATCTGTCGAATGCTCCATTCATTTCAACGGGACTCCCCAACGTTCGGACGTCTGTTATTTTTCGATAACGGACGGGTTGGTCTATAACAGACCGCTGTCAATGGCAACAAGACTTTTCACTGCTAAAGCGACTTTTCAACAAGACTCTAATCAGCTGCTGTGATAGACAGCACCCGTTGTCCTGGCTACTCAATGGCAACAAGACGTTCACTGCTAAAGCCACTGGCTTGTATACAAGTCAGTGGCTACTCCGCAGGGGGTCCGGTCTTTTGTCACTCTAATCAGCTGCTGTGATAGACAACACCTGTTGTCCTGGCTAGCCTACCTAGCTGTTGCCTAGCGGTGTTCCACAACGGCACTGTTTTGTTTTGCGCAGCAACAATCTTAACATTAAATAGGTCTAAAGAAATGGCCCCGCATGTGTGAATCATTTAAGTATATCCATATAATAAGCGGGTTAACTTTCGGCCAGTCGGTCGCTTTGTGGAATAGCAGCACTTCAGAGAGAACAAGACCCCTCCGCTCCGCGTCGGGGTCTAAAGATTCTCTCTGTCGTGCTGCTATTCCACGGTAGCGACCTTCTCGCCGAACGTTAACCCTTACATATTCTCTTGTCAGGATCTGTCAGGGCCAAGGCCAGCAGAGTAAAGCTGGGCTTACACTGTGCGACTTTTGCCCCGATTTTGCTCCGATTTGGCACTCACACGACTTTTTGAGAGTCGGGCCGATTTCTTGCTCAATCGCAGGTCAATCGTGAGTCTCGCATCGTGCAGTGTACATGGGGTAACGACAAGCGATTTCGCCTCACGATCGTGCAATCTCAGGGTCGCAAGAAAATCAAAACGGTTTGAAATTCTGGTCGTGGCTCGTGCGTAAAGCGCACAGTTAAAGCAGCGCTACGACCCGATTTGACACTTCACATGCACAAATGAATAGGGCCGTGCGATTCGCTGTTGAGCGCGACCTCATCTCTACCTCAGGTGCGCATGTTCCCTCCTCTGCAGACCGGGGAAACATGCCTGTCGTGTCGTACGGTGGAAGCATTTCACTCGCATCCGACTGTTGGCTCGTGTAGTGTGAGGACGTGAGTCGTGAGTTGTGAACTTTTAAACAGTGAAATTCCATCGTGCAGTGTGAGCAGAAGCTTAAGACCCACGAGTGAAAATATCGCACAGTGTATGCCCGGCTTTAGTGAGCTTGGTGTGCTACAATTCAGAAAGGATTGCCAGATTATTCTGTCGAAAAATCGCCAAAAATGCTTTGGAGAAGTGCTCATTGAGGGATGCTGTCGTAAACAATATGATGTGCTTGGACCTGAGGTTAATGCACCTGCACCCAGATGATTGTCTCAGCAAAATGAAGGCACTTGTCCAGAAGTTTGTGCATTACAAACTGTTGGTGGGCGGCACATCTACTGGTAAATTTTAGAAATAAGAATAGATGATATGTATACATAGAACATAATAATGTTACATATGGCTTTCTATTTTGTCATCAGCAGCACGAATAGTTCTAATTCTACTTTTTGTTTATGTGTTTATGAAATAATTACAGGTGATGTCCTATCCCAGCAGAACGAGAATCTCCTGCACAGTGAAGCCAAAAACTTGGAGTTCCTCACCTGCAGAAATCTGTTGCTCCTATCCCATAGGCAAGCTTAAGTTGAACATGGCTTTTCAACAAACAAAGAGATTGAGATCTGCAACCTGTCAGGGGAAGGAATGACTGCTCACAGACTAATCTGTCATTATGTTAAGGAGCATGGAGGTGACGTGACCAGAGTGCCTGTAACAAAAGAGATGATCAAATACACTACCACTTAGCCAAATGCCAGATAGCACCAGAGGTAAACACAGTGTTGCCAAAAGAAAATCAGCCAAAGTCGCTATTGGCTCGCTGAAAAGTCGGTAGATGACGTCATGACGTTACGTATCACCCATGGTGCATTGATCTACAGAAAACGTGCCCACATGCCTTCGTCCACAGTATAAATGGGCGGTGCTAGCTATTTTGTGGAGATCAGAGCTAATCTGCAGCCCTGCTTTACCGTGGGAAATGGAAACGCTTCTGACGGCAGCGCAGTCACAATTCATTGAAAAACAGTTAATTTGTCACTGAAAATGTGCGTTTTAAAAAGTCGCCAGATGCACCAAAACGTTGCTAAAGGCGCTAGATGACATTTTCAGTCGCCAGGGACGTCAAAAAGTTGCTAAATCTAGTGACTAAGTCCCATCAGCATTTTGCGAGATCAAAGCAAACCAGTCTCCCTATTAAAACAGTGCATGGGGTGGTAATGCCTGTTAAAACTCCAATAATCACCATTGTCTTTCATTTCGGGGAATTTTTTTTTAAATTGGCACATTTTTAGAAAACGTTTATTGTCTTGATAAGATAACTTCAAGCAATTCTTGTCATGGAGAAGATGGTGTAGAGGGCACAGTGGGTAGGTGCGCTGCATTAGCCTATGTGAACGCGCCGGGTTCAAATCTGGCGACTGGCGACATGTTAGGCTAAAAATGAAATCTTCACAAACAAAGGCTAAATTTGCATATTCTCTCATTTGATGTCTCTTTAAGTGGCTGGCTTTATTCTCAACCAAGCTATACACCTATGTAGACATTTACACTCTACAGGTAATTAAGAAAAATTCTTCAAAGTCGCCAACGGTTGTTTTTTGCATTGCAATGATTCAGCAAATGCTCTCTATCTTTCCTATGCTTTGTTTCATCCTAACACAAATTCTTCTGAAAGATAAGGTAAAGCACTCCAGCTGATGGAAGCATTTATATTTTTACGCTGTGAAATGACAATCAATGTCTGATAAAGCTCCTTTGAAGATTGCATTAGCATAGGTTAGGTTAGGTTAGGTCTCCAAGAAGGAGAAATTTGCTTTGGAGACAGGGAGGTTGCAGCATCATAAAAACAGTGTACATGCTCAGAAGCACTGGATGTCCTAACCCTCTGCCCCTGACCCATCCAGTCCATACACACTCAGTACACCTCCCTCACACACACACACACAGCTCAGTAACCCCCCCCCACACACACACACACACACACCGTCCTACAACCAACCACACCTTCACCCTGCAATAAATAACTAGGTTACATCCATTCCATAATTAACATAAACATAATAAAAACAGGGATACATTCATGTCTACATATCCCCCTCCCAGCTTTTACCCTAGCTTCCATCCCCACGTCATTGCGCACGGTGGGAATCGAACACGGGCCTCTCAATTAGGAAGCAGCTGCGTTACCGATGGCCCACTAGTTCTCACATCAACTCTGTGATAAAAACTCGATTTCACAATGCATGCCCGACTCCTCAACATGATCGCTTTTTCGACAATCCTTAATATGGACTTCCCCTGTACAACGTGCACGAGCGCAACAACAGCTTTGAAAAGCGCAGCTGAAGTCAACCTAGCCAAGGCGCAGCTGATCTTCACTGATGGAACGGCTTCTGCCTAGAGGTGCTTAACTCGAATCTTTGGGGCGTCCGGCTTGATTGGATCATTCCACGGAGGGTATCCGGATTAGACGGATCACTCGGATCACTTACTTAAAATAAGTAAAAAATAAATAATAATAATGTATTTTTTTAAACGTTTCTGTCGTTAAGTGGCTATGCGCCTCCCCTTTTTTGTCCCATGTATCAATTTACATTGAGAGTAAGACAGTTTGATCAACAAAACTCACTTTATGAATCGTCACAGTTCCAAAACTCATGAAGTCTAGTTGAGCAGGGACAGACAGGAAGGAAGCGAGCAGCAGATGACCACTTGCTTCCACTGCCGAGTTGCCTTGTGACTCGCACACTCGTGGCAAAAACGAAACTTAAGCGGTGATCCGATCCGTAGGGGATTCGCTGCTACCAACAACTCAGTCAGGATTTGTCTCTGACCGAGTCGCCGAGGGCGCAGCTATTGACTCGGGCGAGGGGAGTGACAGCAGTGGCTTTAAAGCCTGTACGCTGTAATGCAGTGGTTGATAGTAGAGTCACGTCTGTAGACTATAATTTCCCTAAGAGTAGCCTACAGACTGTCTGAGATGTAAAAGCGTTGGTAGAGCACTGTGTTAACATTTAGAGGTGCTTAACTCGAATCTTTGAGGCGTCCGGATGGATTGGATCATTCCAAGAGGGGTATCCGGATTAGACGGATCACTCGGATCACTTATTTAAAATAAATAAAAATAAATAATAATAATGTATTTTTTAAAACGTTTCTGCCGTTAAGTGGCTATGCGCCTCGCCTTTGTTGCCCCATTTATCAATTCACATCGATAAATCAAAGAGTAAGACAGTTTGATCAACAAAACTCACTTTATGAATCGTCACAGTTAAACTCATGCTGCGATCCGACCCTGGGTCTCCTCACTAAACATGCGACGACTCGAAGAGCCTTTGGCAGCAGTGAAACGGCATGTTCCTGATTTTGCAATAGCCTAAATAATGTGTGTGTTTGTATTTAAGAAGACTAAAAGTCAAATATTTGGGTGCAGAAGTCTAGTTGAGCAGGGTGGATAGACAGGAGGCGAGCAGCAGATGACCACTCGCTTCCGCTGCCAAGTTGCCTTGCGACTCGCACACTCGTGGCAAAAACGAAACTTAAGCGATTGATCCGAGCCGTAGGGGATTCGCTGCTACCAATAACTCGATAACCAATAACCAATAAGTCAGGATTTGTCTCACCGAGTCGCTGAGGGCGCCGCTGCTGACTCGGACGAGGGGAGTGACAGCAGTGGCTTTAAAGTCTGTAGCTGTAACGCAGTGGGTGATAGTAGAGTCACTAACCTACAGACTGAGATGTAAAAGCGTTGGCAGAGCACTGTTAACATTTAGTAATGTAGGCTAGACCTCAACAGAGTCAGAAGCACATACATAGGGAGTGGGGATCTGCGACTCAATTGGCCACAACAGGCAGGACGGATCAAACAGTCTCGATGAATGACGAGGCGGGAGTTGGTTCCGTTATACTCAGTGAGTGTTCGTGACTGAACAGCAAACTGAGATATTAGAGAATGGCTATTGTAGTCAACTAAAGAGGATAGGCTATATTCCGGTTTCACAATTTCTCGCGCTGTAACTGCCATTTTGTTGACATATTAATGAAATGCCATCTGACTCGCCTTTGGCGGATCAATGCATGACAGCCATCCGGTCTGTCCGGAGGAGGTCTTTATCCGGTTGTCCAAACGGATCATCCGGGTTTTAATCAGCGCTATTAACATTTAGAAATGTAGACTTCAACAGAGTCAGAAGCACACCTATCTGGGAGTGGGGATCCGCGACTCAATTGGCCACAAGAGTCAGGACGGATCAAACGGGCTCGTCGAGGTGGGAGTTGCTTCCGTTTTATTCAGTGAGTGTTCGTGACTGAACAACATACTAGAGAGATTGGAGAATGGCTGTTGTAGTCAACTAAAGAGGGATATATTCCGGTTTCATAATTTCTCGCGCTGTAACTGCCATTTTGTTGACATATTAATGAAATGCCGTCTGACTCGCCTTTGGCGGATCAATGCATGACAGCCATCCGGTCTGTCCGGACGAGGTCTTGACCCGGCTCTCCAACCGGATCGTCCGGGTTTTATTACAGCTCTACTTCTGCCTCAAGTTTAAGCTGCCGTTAGTTGCAACTCGGCTTTTGCAAGTAAGCGCCGCTGAATTCAGCGCCAATGATGGAATGGTCCCCTGGTTCTAACACCAGCAAGTTGTTGACACCAAAGAAGAGCATGACACAGTTTCCAATTTAATAGTGAGGGTTTTTATTATAGCATGTACATAGGAAACAAAAGAGGATAGGAGGGGTAGCCGTTCACCAACAGGGTAACACTGCACACAAGAACACGGCAATACAGTAAGCCACTAAAAACCACTTCAAATGAATGAAATAGTTTGGTGGGTAAAGGGTTTATTCTGAGTTTTGTAGTGCTTTTAACCATCACTACAAACACATGCATTAAGGCTGTGGTGAACAACTAAAACCCTCACTACAATCGGAGGCCCATAATGCAAAAAGCTTGAAATCTTACCAGTTAAATGAAGTTCAAATTAAAATGACCTTTATTACTGTACATTTAACAAACAATATCTAAAAAGAGATACAATCAATTTTCCTACTAAGATCAAACCTATGTTGGGCCACTGGCTGAAGTAGTTGGTGGCGCACAGGTTCACAGCTCAGGTTGGCCACCGTGTCTGAGACAAAACAAAGTCAAATGAAATAACACAAACATTCACCAATCACACGTTGAAACTGCACTCACATAGACCATCAATGGACCCAAGTCACCAGGTTGCACAGCCCAGCTACTGGAGATGCAAGTTACTTAAATAAGTAAAATAGTTACTTCTCTTTCACACCCTCTCACACTCTCATTCATAAGCCCTATTCCGACGGGATTAGTTTAATGGGAGGACCTGGGGTAAAGTAACAATAACCGGGAAATGTAGTCCCGCCCGAACGCGCCAAGTCAGTAAAGATAGCATAGGGTAAATTTCACCGCGAGTTTTACCTCCTGTTAAATGGTCTGGAGGAATTACCCTCGGTAATACTAATCCCGTCCGCATGCGACCCTATATAAAGATGTCTGGTTAAGTGCACGAAACGCAATATATCCAATCTCTTCAGGCTTGCAAACATTACAGCAGTAAACTTTTAGTTTTGTTTTAGGGGGTTGTTCCAAGCTGTGTTCGCTGTCAAAATCAGACAGCATGTTCAAACGCGCTCTCCAAATGAAAGGACACGCATGCAGACGCATTAGAATGGATTTTGATGGATTAGTAAACCAACAGGCAATTATCAGAATTGTTCCACGGGACCAAAAGCCTCCATGGATGCGCAATAATATGCTCAAAAATCAATAATATATTGTAGACTTGGCACGCGAGTGACGACAAGGGCAGTCACAGGTGCGTGATGAGTAACCCCTCCTACTTTCTGTCCGCGCTTGCTGAGACATTTCAATCCAGTCCGTATCAGCCATTTCTTTTACCGACGTCCTGAGATAAAAATCACATTACCCCATGTCCATTCATAAAACTAGTCCCGTCGGAATAGTGCTATACTCACGCTCACACAAAAGACCAAAGACCCGTACGCCACCAACCTTACCCCTGCCAGAGAACGTCTAACCTATGAGAACGGTATCTCTCATTGGCTCCCATTATAGCCCGGTTGATTATAGCCAAGTAAAAGATGAATGGGAGCCTATTGGGCTAAATGGCTCAGCAGGGATTTGTGACGGTTCTGTTCCCTGGTTTGTAAAGATGTGCACATTCTGTACCTTATCATGGACGTTGTATTAGAAGTGAAGTTAAAGGTGCCTGACATGGCTTTGTTCTCCCAAAGACGTGTTAGTTTTGTCCTGCAACACGCTAGCATTCGGCTAATACCTGCTGGCTGAGGAATCTCTGCGACAATTCACGACCAGAGCTGACGAGAGAGGTACTCTGACTGATCCTTGCAGAGACATCTACGGTCACACACTTCAAAACGCCCCACCACCGTCCAGCATGTTAAGTGAAGGTGCTCAAGTTCTTAAAGCGATGGTTCGGAGTAGAATCACCCTAATGCCATTTGAACCGTGACACCCATCCACCTTTACACCCGAAGTGTTTTCTGCCGCAGGCTTACATCAACAGAGTTGCCGTGTTATTCGATGTTTATTCCGGATAGCTTGACTCAAGCGCATATGGATACTGGGCACCGTCTCCAAACTTTCCCCACAAAAATAACATGTCATGACACCAAACTTCTACAGTATAACAAATGTGGTTTGTACTCACAAAAAGATGAATTTGAAACTTTGTACATAGTCCAGGAGTTTATTACTAACAACACACGAGACGATTAGCTTTTCTGCTGCTAAACATCCGTCGACGTCACTTCCTCCAGCTGGGACTTTGTTGATGGAAACAAATACACGTGAGTCCGGAAGGCGGAAAACTCAAAAAGACAGCTTGCGCTATAACTAGAAATTAACCACTTCGGATTTAAATTTTACCACGTTTACGATGCCACACTCGTGCATATATCCTGGCTGTGGACTAAAACACAAACCTTACAATAAGTGGACAGTCCCAGCTGGAGGAAGTGACGTCGACGGATGTTTAGCAGCAGAAAAGCTAATCGTCTCGTGTGTTGTTACTAATAAACTCCTGGACTATGTACAAAGTTTCAAATTCATCTTTTTGTGAGTACAAACCACATTTGTTATACTGTAGAAGTTTGGTGTCATGACATGTTATTTTTGTGGGGAAAGTTTGGAGACGGTGCCCAGTATCCATATGCGCTTGAGTCAAGCTATCCGGAATAAACATCGAATAACACGGCAACTCTGTTGATGTAAGCCTGCGGCAGAAAACACTTCGGGTGTAAAGGTGGATGGGTGTCACGGTTCAAATGACATTAGGGTGATTCTACTCCGAACCATCGCTATAAGGATGAGCACAGTCATTTCCTTTACCCCATTTACACGTACCTCTTTTCCACCACCTTAAATGCAATGAATAACAGGTGTCCGCAACAATCCTAACATAACTTTAAACACATCGACATCTGAAGTCAGACCTAAAACTACAAAACAAATGGCGTAGTGCCGTAAATTCGATTGTCACGTGTTATGTCATTGCTATAGTTGAAATAGCGGTCATTTTCACGAATCTAACACTTGACAAGATGCAAACGTGTCGGCAAATGCTTTCACTTACTCCTATCTATCGAACGCGACTTCATTATTTCCAGGAAAAAAAATTACACGGACAGATACAACAATGGCAAAAAATTGGCACCCATTCCTTATTTACTTGGCTGCGAGAACATTAGCTGCTGTGCCACTCCTGGAGTGCGTTTTAATATGTGACCTTGCCTCCTCCACTTGCCTCCTCCACTTGCTTCTCGTCATGATGACATCACTGACAACAGCATTATATTTCAATATCTTGCAAAAGCTCAATTGTAAAGTCTTTTTCTCATTTGCAATTGGGATGGTGAATGAAAAACAGTCCCTCAAAAGTTGTTGTGGCGAGGCTGACAGCTGGGAAACTTTATCGTTTTCTCCACGGAGGAGGGGCCAGGAGGCGGGACGAGGAGACAAGCACAAGTGGAGGAGGCAAGGTCACATATTGGGATGCACCCCTGGACACCAGCCAGTGGCCATTCTCATAGACGTTCTCTGCCCCTGCACACAGGAGACCAAAGAGCGAGTCAGCACTGGAAACATAGAGGTAGAAAATAACACTAGAGAGGACCCTGCCCCCTTTTTTACGGCAATCTGTAGCGGCCATTATCTGTAGGTAGATCAGAGAACTGGAAATTAACGGAGAACGAGGCTCACCTCTGTCAAAAATGGCTTAATCATGTGAAAATGTCCACCAACACACTATACAAGGACAATAGTTGAAGTGTGTTGCTAACTATGTTCATAAAAGATATTATTTGATTTTTAAATGTATTTTATCGACTCATGTGATTTTAGTAGATATTTAGCCTGCCATTTCAAATCTGGTGTTTGATTAATGTGTTACTTCATATTCACACAGTTTTAGTCAATTTTTTGACAGGGGTGGGCGTGTTCTCCATTGACTTGCATTGCCCGGAGGTACCTACACTACCTACGGAAGTTAGGAAGCTCCAGCTGCCATTTCCCAGTGCTGTCGCAAATTGCTGTGTCCTCTCTAGTGTTATTTTCTACCTCTATGACTGGAAACTTCCTGCTTTTAAAGGGAAGCCATCTTGTCAAGTTGGGCACTTCCTGTCTCTCAGCGCCACAGCTCCCCCTCTGTCCTGGCCCAGTCATTACACCCACTCACAACATGGTCCATTCCGTTGCACATCTGTCCAAATGTTCCATGTTTACCTATCGTTACCATTGTCATGGGCACGTAGCCTCAGTCTTACCCTGATCTCTGGACTGTGATCCTGTCATCCCTAATTTCAGTCTCTTATGCCGCTTGCACACCTATCCGATCCGACCAGACTCTAAAACTAGTCAGTTGTCGGTCTGCTCCTTTCAGTCTTGATTGGACACAGTTTTGCTCCCCAATCACACCGTGCCGACATCACCCGCTGTGGAAAACTCCCCCTGGGTAGCACCGGAGGATTAGGCGTCAGACACACCAAAGTCGAACGGAACGGACGCGAGACGAACGAGGTCTTTCTGCTTAGTTTCGGCCAGTGTGTTCTACTCTGCCTTTCACACTGACAGTGTCGGCTAGTCCTGTTCAAACGAGTAGGCTTGATAGTAGATGCACCAATAGCCCCAGACGACTTTGTTGCTGTCGACCAACATAGACGAAGCTCGTGAACGAGAACTTGTCACGATGAGGGTGTTATTAAATACAGCGCATTTAAAGTCGGCCACAAATATGAACGAGACGATGAACTCGCACCAGTTTACTCTACTAACACACCACGTGTGAGGAGTGGGGGGACAGGCAGTGAGGAGGAGCTGAAGTGGGGACCTGCGCAAACTTGTGTAGGGGTGTGAGACAAGACTCATATACACACGTGAGTGAGTTGTTGACCAACCAGTACATGGGCGCGTGACCTCGGAGGCAGTCTGCAGGCGAGCGTTGAAGGGGATAAGCAACTGCAGAGGTTGCAAGATCTGACTGCAGTCGTATTCATCCCGCGATAATTTGACACCATGTGACATGTCACCTCGTCGACGCAACATCTCAGAAATGTTGAAGTTTGACAGGAAATCTAACCGTCATGCAACCTTTTGAGACAGAATGCATTGCTGTCTAAATGCGGATACAGCCGTTGCGATATCTCGATCGCACCTAATGAATAGGCCAGCTAACGACGCCCATAGGCAAAGCCCCCTCCCATTCATAATTCCTCTATCAAGACCTTCGATCTCTTTCTCAAAAAACGCTATGACTTTCGCGGTTTCATTAGGGCCTACTTCACTGTAGCCTAGACTTAATTTCTCTCACTGTGACCTAGTTCGGTAAAGAGGAAAAATGCACACAGTGCATTTTGTTAGAAGCTGTCTAAACAAACACACTGTATGTCGTAATGAAACTCAAGTAGATGTGAGTTCGCTAACCCTCCCACCTCCTGCTTGCAGTTAGCAAAAAACAATCAGAGTCCAGCATGGAGCCCGACCACCGACGCGGTCCTCAACCCAACTGAACATGCACAAAGTCTCCCGACGGAGACGCAAGACCACCAACATCCTCGAATTCTCCCAGATGCACTGAGACACACCGAGCCAACTCTGTCCCAACTGCCCCCAACGCACGACAATAACCAACCGACGGGTTGGTGTCGAGACGCCTTTAGAAGTAGCCCAGTCTATTTTGTTATATTATTGGTTGCTGTGTCACAGTGGTCAGTTAACCATTTTTGTTTGAACCATTATTTTGCCCGTGACCAGGCAAATCCCAAACCAAGAACGTGGCAGGAAACAGAGTAATCACAGACACAGGATGTAAAGTTAAGTAAGGGTTAACGTTCGGCGAGAAGGTCGCTACCGTGGAATAGCAGCACGACAGAGAGAATCTTTAGACCCCGACACGGAGCGGAGGGGTCTTGTTCTCTCTGAAGTGCTGCTATTCCACAAAGCGACCGACTCGCCGAAAGTTAACCCGCTTATTATATGGATATACTTAAATGATTCACACATGGCGGGGACATTTCTTTAGACCTATTTAATGTTAAGATTGTTGCTGCGCAAAACAAAACAGTGCTGTTGTGGAACACCGCTAGGCAACAGCTAGGTAGCCAGGACAACAGGTGTTGTCTATCACAGCAGCTGATTAGAGTGACAAAAGACCGGACCCCCTGCGGAGTGATATGAAACATTCGCTTTAGCCACTGACTTGTAGGCTATACAAGCCAGTGGCTTTAGCAGTGAACGTCTTGTTGACATTGACAGCGGTAGCCAGGACAACGGGTGCTGTCTATCACAGCAGCTGATTAGAGTCTTGTTGAAAAGTCGCTTTAGCAGTGAAAAGTCTTGTTGCCATTGACAGCGGTCTGTTATAGACCAACCCGTCCGTTATCGAAAAATAACAGACGTCCGAACGTTGGGGAGCCCCGTTGAAATGAATGGAGCATTCGTCAGATGACGTCACAACCATATAATAATGAAGTTTAATTGCCTTCTTTTAAAATACTCAGTCCAAGTCCAAGGTCCAATGTCTTTCTCCTAAAATTAAGATCCGTCCTGCAGTCACATCCCGATACCCAGCCCCAGCAGCAGAAACCCAGCAGCGGCCCAAGCAGCAGTTAGCAAGCAGTGGAAGGATAGCAGCAAGCAAGGAACAGCAGCAGCAGAGCAGGTTAGGGCAAGCCACAGGACCAGAGCAGCACAGGGGTCCAGCAGAGGGCAGGCGGAGGTAGAGCAGAACCCGGACGTGCAGATACTGCAAGAGAGGAAACACTCGGCAGCGAAACGGTGCTAGTAGATCAACCAGAAGGATTTTGAGTCACGTAGTAGCCGTAACCACTTACTTCAGTCCGGGCACAGGTATAACCTGAGGCCCGGGGATGTGGTGCGCGCTGAATCTCCACTACGGCAGCCGGGGACCTGGACGGGTCTCTCGCCGTTGTCTTTTGTCGCAGACGAAGTCCACAAACGTTCACTGCACCCGGTTTCATCAGTTTCCTCCTCAAAGCGCTGCTCTCACCTCACCGGCCTGTTCACCCTCTGCCCCCATGCTCTCCTGTGCAGTGCCTGTTGAGAAAGAAATATAGACCTGCTTCCTGCGCACACCTGTCCCCAATCAAGCCCAACTCACCAATTAGCAACTCTTGATTGGTCTAATAGAAAGTCGTTATCAGGTGGCATTTAGATGGCACTGGGGATTAGACACTGCACACAAGTGAATACACTGCAAACCAAACTCAAAACACTGCCAAACAACCCAAATAAAATGGCACAGCAATATTAAAAATAAATCAAAATCTCACACATGTGACAGCTGCATCCTCCTCTAGCCTGTTTGCTGTGTTACTTACTTGATGAGGTACTGTCAGACTGGTTGGACCAATGTTTTTCCATAGAATCCACCTGAACATTGTCGTCATGACAGATATGACGACACACCAATGTCAACTATGATTAGAAGCAGTTTCTTTTATTCAGTTTTCTTTTATTGCTCATAATTCAAAAATCATGTAATTTGTGTTTGGAGTTCATTTGTATATTTTTGGGCGGCATTTTTGCCTTTATTAAGATTGTTTAGTGAAGAGTAGGACGGGAAATGAGTGAGATAGAGAGATGGGGGAGGTTCGGGAAATGGCCTGAGGCTGGAATCAAACCCGGGTCCCCGGCGGTAACAGTGCAGTGCCTTATGAGTTCAGCCATGAGAGAGCCAGTGAGTTTTGTTCTTGAGATCACTGTGACCTTAACATCCCTCTTCAATTCTCTGGAATATTGGTAGCATTTCTAGTGTTTTTTGTACCTCATCAATATTTCATACATGTGTCAAGCATGTTTGTGTTTTGACCGTGGAACCCCTTAACCATCCGTGACCTTAGGTGTCTTTGAAAGGACGATGCCCAAAGGTCTACTAGACCTTTAAGGTGAAAGAACAGCATATATTATTTATGATTGTTCTCGCTCCCTAATACCCTCGGCGAAACCGACAGGCCATGAATTTTAATGAATAAAATGATAAACAAATACATGTAAGAAAAATAGCCTATTTGTTTTCCTGCTTTTTGCCGTAACAAACTGACACATGGCAGATAGACATTGATTGAAAAAATCTACATATGGATGCTACTGCACACTTGCAAAGACACACAGACTCTCAAGGGAAACAATATCTCACAGACACATATCATTTTGTTGCAATTTTCATTTTTTTCAACCTATCAGTGAAGTGTGAAGACAGGTTGACTGCCATGCTGTTACTTGTTTATTATCTGTACATGGCAAAACTCCAATGGGGAAAATGTGCTAATAAAGAAAATGGAATGAAATTTGAAATGGCATTGTCTAAATTCACATCCACATTTAGATAGTCACCAGATGTAGAGGCACACTAGAGATGAAACAATTACTGTGAAAATGAAAGACAATGTTGATGCACTATATGTTCTCAGGTAAACGTCTTTAAATAACAGTGGAACAGTGTACAGTACACGTTTCATTGATGGTGATTTCCTGTAAGGATACAGACATTTTTGGAAGCTTGTTGAAGGTAAACTATAGTGACAGGTGTGTGGTTATATATCAGGACAAAACTAAAGCACAAAAGACCAAAGCATGCGCTTGCCAGCTTCAGAATTCTTTGATATTTCTCAAGAACGTGGTGTCATAGTGTATGGTGTTTTTATTCTCTGCCCAATAATCTAGTGAGCAGACAACTCGGCTCTGGTCTGTATCGTGACATGAATGACCTTGCCCTCAAAAAGCTCCATTACATCACCACCTGTGTCTCAAAAGTCTATGTCTAGTCTGCTTGAGGTCAGCTCACATCTGGCCCTCTCTGTGTCATGTATTAAGGGTAATGGATTCAAATACAGTGATAGTGTTGCCTCCCACCCAAACTAGACTTATGATACCCGCATAGCAGTACATTCAATGGATCAACACAATGATACAGTTAACTTGATGTACAAACTGGATGACTAAAACACAACATTTCTATTGTGTGTCCGCACAATGGAACTGATGACGTATTTCAAACTGGGAACACTGATGATGGGCTAGACCCGAAACTTTTGTCCCCTGTCTGTCGGTTTTATTTACTTTTTTCGGCTTTGTTTAATACAGTTTTTGATCTTGCATTCAGCTCCAGTGTGCGACTCCTTTCTTCCTTTTCATTATTGTGTGTCTGCCCCATGCTGTTCCTGGCAAAAGGACCCCCTGGGGCAACGAACTATCTTACCGGTGATTCGTTTACCAGCCCTCCAGTGTTACTCTTTTCAACAGCCCAGCATCCCTGTGTGCAGACAGTATGTTGTGTATTTTCATTAGGCAAAAAAAATCTCACCTTACTTATTTATTACACATAAACATATAAACGTTAAACATCTGAGAGAGAGAGAGAGAGAGAGCGAGAGAGAGAGAGAGAGAGAGAGAGAGAGAGAGCGAGAGAGAGCAGGAGTACAGAAAGAGAGAAGGAGTGATAGGAAGGAAGGTAGGGGTGTGGAGAGAAAAAAGGATAGCAGGAGAAGGTGCGGAGCTGAAGCTGAGTTGAGTTAAGGTGAGCTTAAGATTCAAGTGCACTTTTACACAGCACTGTAACACAATGCCAACTGGAGTGAATAAGGGAGTTTGGATTGGGGAGATAAGAGGAGAAGGCACTGTGGTCATGCATCTGTTTACAGCTTTAGCTCTCTCTCTCTCTCTCTCTCTCTCTCTCTTCCTCAATCTCTCTCTCTCTCTCTCTCTCTCATTCTTGAACGCTATCGTTCCCTACTACTTCTTGTTCTCTCAGACACTCCCTCTCTGCGGTGCTCTCTCTCAGTCGTTCACACTCATTCTGTCTCCGTGTGTATCCCTCCTTCATTGCGTTTTATCCCGGCACATTTCCCTCTGTTTTTATCATGGGACCTCTCATATTGCCATCCCAAACCTTCTCTCTTCAGCCCCAACCCCCCCCCCCCCTCCCCACACACACACACACACTTTATACAACTTATACAACTCTCTCTCGCTCACACACACACACACACTCACACACACACACACACACACACACACACACACACACAATACAGTATATCACCCCTCTCTCCATGGTTCTTCCTTTCTACTCTGTCTGTGTCTCTTCCTTTCTCTCGTCTCTTTCTTTCCTTCCTTCCTTCTTCTCTCTTCCTTTCCCCTTTCTACATCTCTCTCTCACCTCCCCCCACTTTCTGTGTTCGTCAGCTTGAGTCAAGTGGGCCAGGATGGAGCCTTTGGAGTTCAGCGAATATTAGGGATGCACCGATACCACTTTTTTGAAAACCGATACAAGTACGAGTACATTAATGTGTGTACTTGCCGATACCGAGTACCGATACCGATACCTTTTACCACCAAAATACAATGAAAATAAATGCATGGCTTTGTTTTTTTTCCACCTGTGATATTTTTATTATCCATTTCCATGTAGATTTAAATGTTAGTAAATGTATGAGGTGGCACTTTTTTCCATGCTGCTTTCAAGTTCACAGAACGTGACAAGATTTTGCATTGTTTTGTGTAATATCAGTATTGTTCCTGGTATCGGCAAGTGCTTGACGAGTACGAGTACGAGTATAATGAGCAGTATCGGTGCATCCCTAGCGAATATGCTTTCTCTTTCATGTGCCCAGCCACATCATGTCAACAAGGGAGCTGCCCTGCGAGATCCTGCAAGAATTTTACGGACACTAGAATCAAAAAGGTTGGATATATAATAAGAGGAATCTAAACACGCCCACTCAATGCAAAAGCGTGTGCTCAAAATGTGGTCTCCTAAGGGGGCGTTGTCCCTACTTCTTCTTCTCTATTCATGGTGTTTGCACAAGACGTGCGCTACCGCCATCTACAGCGCTAAGGGGACTCCATTTATTCTCTACCTCAAGACTCCGAAGGTCTCCTAATCGAAGGTCTCCTAAAGGGGCGTTCACCCGACGTAAAGTGGATACCGGAAAAGAACCCGCCTGCTTTATCTAACTCTCATACGATTCTCTGCTAGAATCACTCCACAGTCTTCGAAAAAACGAGTTTCATTGAAAAAAAAAAATTGTTGACTTCCCGTTGCTGTCTTAACTGCAATCTGCTGCTGTTTTAAATTGATGTGTGCACAATGCAAACTGAAGACGCAGCCTACTTTTTTGCTCAAAGAATTAGCAAAGGAAATCTGCAATAATGGAGAAGCAGGGAGGTTTAAAGTATGTGTTGTACAGAAAACTGCCTAATGTCCCTGAATAATTTAAATGAAGCAGTTTGCCCAATTTGCATATGACCCCAGAGGCATTAAGCTAAGTTATCCAATGAGTTTTCTGAGAAGGTGTGTTCCTTAGATTTAGAAGAAGAAGAAGGGCCCCCAAGGGTTACGAGTAAAGAGGCTGCACATCCACATGTGCTTGGCTGTACTTGGTTGGTAATCTTCTCATTTGTATGTGGCACGTGTCACTTTTGAGCAGTGCTGCTGGCTTCTCAAGCCCCTGTCTTCGCTGCTTCCTCTTTCCTCTCCCCTCTGTTCGCTACGCCTTCTGTGTTTTTAACACCTCCATCAACTTCACACTGGTGAAAATCCATAGAAGGTCTCTTTCACCGCCGGCTGAGACCTGGTTGAGAACTCTAGAGTGAGTGTTATACATTATTATTATTATTTATTGTCTTGTCTTCTATATTGTTGACATTTTGTCACCCAACTGGAATAAGGAGGTTATGATGTTGTGTTGTGATTGTGTGTGTGTTTTTACCCAGTCTAAACATGACTTGTAAAGGACATGAGTATTCTGTGCCTGTGACATAAATATTCCGGTCTGCGTGTGGCCCAGCTAGCTTGGATGAGCCAAAGGAGGCTAAATTGTGCCAAGAAGTCTCTACCATGGCTGTGAGGCAGCAGGCCAGAATACTGATTTGAGTTGTGAGCAGTTAAAACAGACCGGCGGCGACCACCCTCCCCCTTAGCAACAGCCACAGAGGCAGAGTCTCTCTCTCTCTCTCTCTTTGCCATCTCTCTCTCTCTCTCTCTCTCTCTCTCTCTCTCTCTCTCTCTCTCTCTCTCTCTCTCCAATGTCTTTGGCCCACTGTGTGTGGACTGGGAGATGGAGTAAAGCCTCCAGCCGTCTGTTTTGGGTTGGGGCCAAAACTGCTGGGCATGTTAGGCTCGCTTACCTCAGCGCACAGATGCATTGCTCTTCCCAGGCAGGAACTTCGACAGCTCCGAGGTTTTAAGAGTGAAATGTGAGGACATGAACAGAGAGTGGGGAACCATGGTGAGGAGAGAGAGAGCCATGGCAACTATATTGCTAGTGCTAGTCATCTATACTATCCCTTGCACTAAGTGGCTTCAAAGACGTATCGACCTGTAATTATCATTACCATATACTTGCTTGTCTTTAGTCATTTACTTACAAGCTTGAAAAGGGCGTGTATTAAGTCCTACCGTAACACGTGCAGTCCCAAGTCCTCACTCAAACATGCTGAACATATAAAGCTATGATATCATGAGAGAAAACATACATAAGACATAAAGGCATTCTTCCACTTATTGTATTTCAAAATAGTGTGCTGCTTGGCTTGGCTGCCATGACTAGAAAACATTTATTATTCATCGCCACTTTCTCTCATTGTGGAATATACTGTACATCTACGCAAACGCCTCCTTTGGCAACCATCTCCATCTTTGTGATATAGATTTTTAAGTCGATACACAAACTTGCATAGAAAGCCAGAGGCAACGGGAGTCATGGGATGTGTGTGGGTGCTCAGTACATTCTGTAGGATTAATTCAACATGTACTTACTCTTTCGCTAAGTGTTGAACTAACACTGCAACATTCACTGTGCTCTGTACCGTGAAGCTTTATCTTTGCCATTAGTTTATGTCTAAGAGCCAGTGGGCCAGAAAAGGAACACTTCCATGAATAATGGAAAACAGAGCACACAACCATTAGTCAAATGTAGAAGGATCGCACCTGACCAAACGGACATGTAACAGACATGAACACGATTGTTTCATTAGGTCAATGGTTCTTAACCTTAAGCCGCGCACCCCCAACCCATTATTCTACACGTGTATACACACAAAAAAATATTTAAGTGATTAATTTCAATGATTCTTGCTTGAGACATGAATCAATGCCTTCAAATATGTTTTCATGTGGTCTTAATTTGCCTTAGTTACAATGTTTGCAAGCAGAAATTTGGTCACAACCTCAACACAAACAAAATTCTGTGCACCCCCTGAAATCTCTGGTGCACCCCCAGGGGGTGCCCGCACCCCAGGTTAAGAACCACTGCATTAGGTAATGGTATGACATGATACTTGTAAGTGATGATATCTGCAATGACACATAGTGCGTCACAAAGACATAATTGGTTCACTTGGTAATGGACTAGGTATTAAAGGTCAGAGTTTTTTTCTTGTTTTAGTAATGGACTCTAAAAGCACTCTAAAAAAAGGCTTGTATTAATGTGCACCTGATGTTGCTCTTTTAAAATGAAATTGAACTTTCCATGCTTTGCACGTCTACAATAACAGTGACGGAACGTAAAGACTTATCACAGAAAAAAGTATTTTTTTATTTTTCTCCATTGTTTTTTTTATATAATTGAACATGACACTTATCATTAATCAAAACAACCGTGGTAATATAAAACCTTGACATTGTACAGAATTAATGATGGTTCGCCAGATAATATTGAATCATTATAGTGTCAGCTGACATAAAAAAATGTGCAGCTACAGTTGGATGGGGAGCAGAAGAAAGTTAAGAAGAGGCAGAAGGAAGGTCACTGTCTCCTAGTCTTCTTAAGTCTCCCCTGGCTCTACTTAACCGTACAACATCCTGTCCAAATGCAGACTGAAGAGAGAGTAAGACAGGTTCCTATAATGTTGATTTTTCAGAGCTTGTAATTACCCTTTCAAGTCCACCTGCCAGAAAGCAGGCAATTTCTCCACAATATCTACAACATTTATTTTCCCATCAGAAAGAATCCGATTGTTCACATTCAGTTTAATGCAAAACACACTCTGAGGTTATTTACAAAAAAATGTCTGCTGCATTTGCTATGCTAGGAGTGTTTGTTTGGCAATAAGTACTGGTGTGTTCTTTGTAGTGGCTTCACTCTAAACTGGCTATAGTTGTTTCTCCCCCAGCTTTACTCTTCTTAGTGGTTCTTCTGTATTGGGGGTGACATTATGCAAACGCTCCTTAGCAGATTTGGCTACTAAAAGGATATGATGTGGCACAGCTTTGGAGAAGCTCCACATCTCCATGCAATATTCATGACAATGGCATTTAAAGGCTCAGCTATGCCATGCCTGAGACATGACAGTGTTAGTCATTACACAGGCAAGAGGGGAGTTTTGAGCTTCCCTGGTGGCAAGCTTAAGATAAAGAAAGAAAACAGAAGAACACATCTCATGCTCTTGTGGCTTTCTCCAAATGTTGTGTGGAAACTCACCCTGAACTGCGGGTGAGCTTGTGAACATTTCAGGCAGCATTTCTCACTTAAAGTAGTGACTTTTGTTGTGACAGGTTTTTTTCCCCTAAACACCTCACTGATGTTTATATGGGGCACCTAAGTCACGCCCTTCTACTTCCGATACATGGGGCAGGAGCTCGCAAAATTTTGAATGCGAGTTAATGGAGCGAGTCAAGCTAAATCCTCATCCCGTTTGGCATGTGCTCCGGATTTCACATATGATGACAGTGAATTAGAAAGGTTTGGATTTGCGGCGTAAGACTACTCATTTTCGGCACGCAAGAAACGTTATTTTAGTTTTTGTGCAAAACTGTGTTGGAGACTACACGTGCGCCTCGCATATCTGACGTGAACCGAGGCACAGCCAACCCTACCGCTGCACCGTGGCTTAAGTGGCTGCACGTCGGACATGCGACGTCTGTAGTGTAGTCCAAATAATTACATATTTTTGCACACTCACAACTCAAAAAGCGCTTGCCAAGTGAAGTCAACAAGCACACCATTGGTTGTTATTAATTCTGAGGCACAGCATATGTGTGATCGACGGGGAAATGCGAGGTGGGTCGGAAAATAGCTTTGATCAGTCCATTACAGCCCAGTCAAAAGTTTTTCCGTTGCCAGCCCCAGAAGCCGCCCGGAAGGGGTGGAGACTTAGGTGCCCCATTACAGGTTAGAGAAACCTTTGACAACTGTAGCTCTAGCAAAAGTGTGTTTTTTCTGAACGTTTGAGACAGCATTTCCCAACAGGCTGAAAGAAAACATGTAGTCACAAAAAGTACTGTACATAAGTGCATACTCTTGTAAATATGGAGATTATTGGATGACCCAGAACTGATATTGTTGCCGTCACTGTTTGCTGTTATCTCAGTAAAGTTGAGGGGGTTGAGAAGATTTAAGGGGTCACTCCCCCCCCCCCCCCATGCCATGTGGTGGCTCAAACCCCTGGGGTGTCACTGGCCCTAGCAAGACAAAGGACACTTTTGGGGTGGGGGGTTGCCATATATAATCTCACCTCCGAAATTCATCTGGGAGTCTCTTTCCATCTCTGAAGGGGCTCCAATCTCTGTATTTCTCTCCCTCTCTCTCTCTCTCTCTCTCTCTCTGTCTATCTATCTTGGGTAAACTGTATTTGATTTCACTGTATCCTATGTAACCTACAGTAGCCTTGAGTTAAATGTAATGTTACCTTGCAGTTGATAATTAAATTGTCATATATAACATTCATTCATTTGCATCTCCTCATCTGTATCATGCCATTTGCCTTTCCTGTGTCTTAAGTTAACACTGCTTCTGTTTCAAATGCCCACTCCTGGTCGTCGTTGGTTAGGAATAAAGTGGAGGGAAAAGTTATATACTTTTACACTCTCCATATCATACTCATGTACTTGTGACCATTTCCAGAAGTACAGTATACAGCAAGACAATTAATTAATTGCTGCTGGGAGAACAACAGACCTTCAATATGATGAAACAAACATAAGCAACTTCTACAACTTTTCTCTTCTGCAACACACCCTCCAATAGAGTATCCTACAGTAGGCCATAAAAGGCAGAATGACCATATTTGAAATAGTGTGCTGAATCATTGGTGACAAGTTTACTGCAGTTTTATAAATGCGTTCCATACAATGACAAGGACATTGCATATCTTGGCTCAGCAAGAAGACTTCTCAAAATTAGTTTTCCAGATTCTTGATTCTCTCGCTGACTAAGAGCATCCTGCTCGCTAAATGAGCCAAAACGCGGACATCACACGCCCAGCCACTGTGGACATTATGCGCCCAGCCACTGTGGACATCACACGCCCAGCCACTGTCAGAGTGGAGAGAATGATTCGATGGATAGTCTCTTCACAGGTAATGCTTTTGTGCTCTTGACAAGACTTTGAGCTGGCTGGCACTTAGATGAGTGCTGCTGCTACTGCTGACGTGATATTTTGAGGAACAGCGTGACAGTCTGCAATTCATCAGCTCTCTGTCTCCATCCGTCCTCACTACCACAGCTGCCTGGCTCAAATTAGAAAGCTTTCATTACACTATACACTCCTTTCTTCTGGAATTATACTCAGCCAAACAGTGCTAAACAGATACTATACTCAGCTAAACAGAGCTTTCTCTACAGATTAGCATTTCTACCAAACACCCCCTGCTTGCCCTACACCACCAGCACCCCTTTCCTCAACATCCTACTCACTACGCCAATTCCTAATCTTCTGCTGTTTAGATAGAAATGTCACAATCAAAGAGAAGTTTTTTTTCTTCTTTCCTGAAATTGACTGTTTTCTTGGTTTGTCACTCTCTTATTTACTTCCTTGTTCTCTACAGGAGCAATATTGGGTGCATTCCAATATGCAACCTTGTGTCCTCCCCTTCTGCTTGTGGCCTGGCCCCTCCTCCGTGGAGAAAACAAATAAGTTTCCCCGCTGTCAGCCTAGCCAAAACAATTTTGGGGGACTAGTCCCCATCCAGTTTGGAAAAGAGAAAATTAATTTACAATTGAGCTTTCACGAGATATTAAAATACAATGCTGTTGTCAGTGATGTCATCATGACATATTACTTCCTGGTACGAGGCCACAAGCACAAGTGGAGGACGCAAGGTCACATATTGGAACGCACCCATTGAGAGTTTGCTCTATGCAGGTGGTGGGCTGTAATGCTCAGCTGTGCACGGTAACTACCACAGTTATGGCTAGGGGTAGGCCTACTTTTTTTTTGCCTTGACAAAAATAATGGAAAAAGTGTTCAACAGTTTAAGTGAGCTCACCAATTTGGATGCAAGCAGTAACAGGAGTGTGAGAGTGTGGTAAAAGGTAAAAACATCTATTTTCATTTTTGCCTGCCTGTGATGACAGGTATTAGACAAACTGTAAAAGAGTAAACCCATTTAAGATCTTGACAACTACCAAATTTCCACAGACTTACTTGAGTTGACACCCCAACACTTTACAATGACGAACTGAATACATTGTACATATACAGCTCCCGTTGTAAATACATTAGTGTCCCTTAGATGACATTTAAATCTAAACAATATCTCTATATACATGTATGTTTGCCATGTGTGTATAATTATGCTTTATGTGCCAAAGGAGAACCAGTGTGCAACTAATGTTGGCTGGGGAGGGAAATATAACGGTTATAAAGGTGTTATAGACATGTACTGTACATCTTTTTTAAAGGTTATTTACAATTTCTGACATTTTTTCCACACACGCACACAGAAAGCTTTTAGAAACTCAAGCCACATAACAGTTCCAAAAAAGTTACTGTACTCATAGGTATGTACAAAATTAAAATAGAAAAATCATTTATATCTGCAATCTGTTTGCACACAAGTTGTTTTTTATTTTATAATCACTTCCACGTCCTCACCAATCCCACCTGTTGACTGTTCCTGCAAGTAATATGCAAAAAAAACGCTCCATGAAGTCTCTAGGCTCTCTCCGTAAGGCTCACATGTGTCCTCTTCCTTCGCAGGATTAGTCCAACAGAAAGGAAGGAGTCAGGGAGAGAGAGAACAGAAGGGGGGCAGGTATTGATGGGGCATAGGGAGAGGGAGTGTTCGGGGGTCTTGGAAGTGGGTTGGGGGTAGGAGTACTTCTAGGGCATCATATGAAGTGCTCCCTATGGCTCTCATTCAGCACGTACTGCGTGTTGGCGTCGTTGTTGAAGGGAAACTCTGGGCTGTCCTCCACGGGCCCCTTGGTCCCCTTGGGCTGCTGCGTCTGGAACGTCTCTTTCCGTCGATACAGGCAGCGGCCCATGACGGCCAGCGCTGACAGGATGATAAAAATCACCACGGCGATGACACCTGTATCCACACATGACAGCAACATGACATCATTACCCTGTGACATCATTGCCCTGTTTGAAGCCACAGGTGACAACATGACACCGACCGCAGACATCACAACATATCATTAGCCTGTAACATGGGTGTAATTAAGGTAATATTCCAGGAATAATTGCCTTTATGACCTATTTCTGGATGGCTAGAAATATGTTAAATGTTAATGTGACTGTTAAACCTATACCCTGTTATATCCATAGTCTGTTACATCCATATCCTGTTTTAAAAGTTGAGTATTATGCTAAGCATCAAATAAAGCATGATATCAAGTCACTACCTTCCTATTTCAGACACAGCCAGACAAAGACACCTGGCTTCAACCATGGTAAATGAGTCCGGGTTAAGAATATATATATTTTTTGGGCTCTTATATGATAGGACAGTGAAGACTTTGACAGGACTTGAGAAGATATAGAGAGAAGGGGAAGGTTCGGCAAAGAACCCGGGAAGGAATCAAACCCGAGTTGGCCGTGTAGCAGCTAGCGTTAGCGCCACAGGCCAAGACTAAGAATATATTTCCATCCTTGGGTTTTCACACTTTCCAGTGGTTTTCTCTGACTGTTGGTATGACTCTGAAACAGGTCTATAGAGGCACGAGGACTCCAAGATATGCACACTGACTTGTATTATTTATACCGTCCTTCTGATACTAGTCTCCCCTCCTTGCAATACTAGATGCGGCGCTAAAGCCCATCCCTGAATTTCAGCCTCCTCCCTGTTTTATGTTCTTTGAAACGAAATCAGAGGCAATGAAGAAGTATTACAAAGGAGCCCTTCAAAATCCTTCAATGACTTTTGGGTGGCATCTTTAAATAATCCCACACAATAATGAGCTTTTAAATTAATGCTTGAAGTCGGGAAAAACAACATGCACTAGCACTCATTTTGTCCAATGTCATCATCACTTATATTCGTTTTCCTCTTCGAAAAGACTTGCTGCGCATGACATATTTAATTATCCTAGATAGAGGGAAATGTCTAATTGGAAAGCCAGAATACATCACCACTCAATTTAATGCCACATTATGGAGGCAGTTAAGAGGACAAAGTATTTGACGACGGTGCCAAAAAAAAATCCATAATCAGCAAATAATTTCCTTAAATGTGTAATTAGTTTTGCTGTCCTTTGTGCCTTCTGTGCAATTCATAAGTTTTGAAAAGGTTTTTTTCACTGTCTCCCGAAACAAATGGGGAAGTAGGAAGTAATTTTTGGATGTGTTGCTTGGATGGTTAACAGGGTCTCAACAGGAAATTATTTCAAGAAATATTCACAGGCTGGGAGCCTGGGATGACAGGAAAAGAAATAATTGTCCCTCACTATTTCTGGTACTTCCTCTATGACTATATTACCCCAGATAATTGTGTTCAAACACAGATAGGTGCATTGAACAGGCAACTCGTTTATTTATTGAAAGAAAAAAAAGCAGTTTGAAAATGTTTGCCATTGCAGTGTTTATCTCGAAAAATCTCTAAAGTAAGTGAATTTCATCACCAGTTTCTGGTCTATGAAATCAACTTTCCTTTCATTATGTTTCCTGTGAATTAGCCTCTTCATGAAACATTATCATCACAAAAGGACAAAAGAAGAAAAGAGAGTTTCCCAGTACCTCCAATCAAGGCAGAGTCACTGCTGATTGCATCGACTATAGGTTCACCAGTGCCTACAGAGCCAAAATGATCTAGAGAGAGAGAGAGAGAGAGACCAGAGGGAGAAAGAGAGGAAATTAAATGGAAAAAAGAAAGGGAAAATACAGGCTATCAGTGCTGAAATCTTAGATAATTACTCCAAAAAGATATGCCTCATTGAACACTACTGTCTCACCAAACCACGAGACTCCATTAAAGCTCAGAGATGGAATTCTGCAATATTACATATATATATTACAGAGAAGAGCAACTAACTGATCTGCCACATTATGTGGCATTATTGGGCGGTCCACTCTTGATGGAGTCATATACACGAAGAAAATCACACTTTTGCGAAATAGAATAAATAGAAGCGTCAAAGCAGAGTTTTGCAGTCGGAGACAGATACACAGGTAGTCTACGGAGAGGTGTTTACGCTCAGACGACCTTGGTCAAGGGCAGACTGGCCATTAGGCAAAGATTATCGTCTACCGTGTCTAAAACCCTCAATGAAGTACCTGAAATAACTCAGAAACACACTATACCCATTCCCTTACCACACAAAGCCTTGGGCTAGAAGCAGGATCATGCAGTGCAGAGTAACGGTAGGGACACATAAGCGCGAATTTGCGAACTTTGCCATTCATTCCTATGAGAGAGGCGAAGGCAAGCGATGGCAAGCGAAAGCAAGCGAACAGGGGCGAAGCAAAGCGAAATTATTAAAGAAAGTTTAATGTTATTCAAATGAGGAGCGAATTCGCCTGCCGCGGCCAAATCAAATCAACAACATAACTGTTCCATTCCATTTGATTCGCCGCGGCGACCTGATGACGGTTGGATTTCGCCTCTCTTCGCTTCGCTTGCTTCTCCTCCTATGTGTCCCTACCGTAAGAATCATGGTAGAAGTAACTCAGAGAAGGTTAGACCTGAAAGGCCTGTGCAATCCATCCATAAATAATTTTAAAAATGTATGGAGTTCAATTATCAAAAAGATGAAAAGAAAATGAATGCACATAAGTGTTGAAAATGAAAATATTTTGTGATCTCAAATATTCATCTGCTAATGAACAAAAGTTGATGCCTTTTAATATTGCTTGAAATAAATTGTCCCAAATTGCAATGGTCATCTGTGTAATGTGTACATTTTAGAATGACAGAGAAAAGATACACGTCTACCCAAATACAGACAGAACAGATGGATGAGTTCCATTGTGTGGTTTACCTGCTAGTGATTGTATTGTCTCGTTAGCATGTGTGGTTCACCTGCTAGTGAGTGTGTTTTCTCGGTGGCATGTGTGGTTCACCTGCTAGTGAGTGTGTGGTCTCTGTGGCACGTGTGTTTTACCTGCTAGTGAGTGTGTGGTCTCGGTGGCGTGTGTGTTTTACCTGCTAGTGAGTGTGTGGTCTCGGTGGCGTGTGTGTGGTTTAAAGTACCTGCTAGTGAGTGTGTGGTCTCTCAATGTCGTGTGTGGTTTACCTGCTAGTGAGTGTGTGGTCTCTCAATGTCGTGTGTGGTTTACCTGCTAGTGAGTGTGTGGTCTCTGTGGCGTGTATGTGGTTTTAAGTACCTGCTAGTGAGTGTGTGGTCTCTCAATGTCATGAGTGGTTTACCTGCTAGTGAGTGTGTGGTCTCGGTGGCGTGTGTGGTTTACCTGCTAGTGAGTGTGTGGTCTCAGTGGCGTGTGTGGTTTACCTGCTAGTGAGTGTGTGGTCTCAGTGGCGTGTGTGTGGTTTGAAGTACCTGCTAGTGAGTGTGTGGTCTCTGTGGCATGTGTGGTGTACCTGCTAGTGAGTGTGTGGTCTCGGTGGCGTGGTGCTGGCTGGGTGCAGAGGCCCCGCAGGCCGACTCCTCCAGGGGCCCGGTGACCACCACGGGGCTGGTGGCCGGGTAGAGCAGGGCGGCCTTCAGGGGGGTGATGGAGTTGAAGTGCACCACAGACAGGCACCCGCTGAAGCCCAGGGAGTTCAGCCGCGCTATCTCCGGATCCAGCTCCACCGAGTCTGCAACATGGGACACAGAGAGAAAGAGGCAGAGTGAGCAAAGGTGGGAGTGAGAGAGAGGGAGAGAGAGAAAGATGGATGGATAGATAGATAGATAGATAGATAGATAGATAGATAGATAGATAGATAGAGAGAGAGAGAGAGAGAGAGAGAGAGAGAGAGAGAGAGAGAGAGAGAGAGAGAGAGAAATACAGAGACAGAGACAGAGACAGAGTGATAGATAAAGACAGAAAGAATAACATAGAGCACATTGGAGTTATATATGCTGCTGTATAAACAGAGAGGGAGGGAGAGAGAGAAAGCAGGAGATAGAGGGAGATAGAAGGAGACAGAGGGAGCAATAGTGATCGAGAGCAAAAAAGACAGTAAAACCAAGAGGAAAATAGAGCTAGATAGAGAGGGGGGGAGGTAAGCAGAGCGATAGAAAAGATGAGCGGAGGTGGGGAGAGATGGGGAAAGCTAGATGGTAATGTTCAGTTCATCCAGTCAGGGCTCAGTGGTGAGAAAGAGGAGATGAGATGTCAGGAATAAGATGGCGTGAAAGAGAAGGTGGGAATGCAGAAGGGAAGACAGATGCAGCGATAAACAAAATGCAAGGTAAACAGAGCGAACAGAGGGAACGAAACATAAGGAGAGAGAGAGAGAGAGAGAGAGAGAGGGAACATACAGTACGTTATGGAATAAAGTGTGTGTGTGTGTGTGTGTGTGTGTGTGTGTGTGTGTGTGTGTGTGTGTGTGTGTGTGTGTGTGTGTGTGTGTGTGTGTGTGTGTGTGTCTGTGTGTCTGTGTGTCTGTGTGTGTGAGAGAGAAAGAGAAAGAGAAAGAGAAAGAGAGAGAGAGAATTGTAGTATTAAGTATAAAGTGTATGTGTGTTATAAAGTGTGTGTGTGTGCGTGCGTGCGTGTGTGTGTGCATGCGTGCATGTGTGAGGGGAAGCGGGGCTGGAGAGAGAAGGTGAGGGATGGTGATAAGAGAGGCCCCATGATGAAAAAGAGGGAAATATGTCAGGAAAGAACGCAAGACAGAGGAATACAGACAGAGAAAGAATGAGTGTGAACGACTGAGAAAGAGCACCGCAGAGAGGGAGTGTCTGAGAGAAAAAGAAGTGGGTGGGGAACCATAGCGATAAAGAATGAGGGGGAGAGAGAGAGAGAGAGAGAGAGAGAGAGAATGAGCGAGAGAGCACACGAGAGAGTGTGAGAGAGAGAGGGAGAGAGAGAGAGAGAGAGAGAGAGAGAGAGAGAGAGAGAGAGAATGCTAAAGCTGTAAACAGATGCATGACCACAGTGGCTTCTCCTCTTATCTCCCCAATCCACAAACTCCCTTATTCACTCCAGTTGGCATTGTGTTACAGTGCTGTGTAAAAGTGCACTTGAATCTTAAGCTCTTTTCAGCTCAGCTCAACTCAGCTTCTTGGGCTCAGAGCCTTCTCCTGCTATCCTCTTTTTTTCTCTCCACACCCTTTTTCTCTCCTACCCCTTCTCTCTCTCTTGCCCTCTCTGCCTTCCTTCCTTCTCCTTCTTCCTCTCCTTTCTCCATACCTCTGTATTAATTACGTCTCTCTCTCTCTCTCTCTCTCTCTCTCTCTCTCTCTCTCTCTCTCTCTCTCTCTCTCTCTCTCTCTCTCTCTCTCTCTCTCTCCAGTCGTAACAAACCAACCATAGAGTCAGTGGCAAAATGAAAAGCTGGTCACACCACGCAAGACACAAAACTAAAACCCGTCCCGTGCATAGCTTTGTATGTTTTTTTGTTAAAGGTACACTGTGCAGAACATGGTCGAAAAGGGTACTGCAACTATGCTGCAAATTGAAACTGGGCTGCCTATTGCCAAATTTGATCTTTTCATGAAAGTTTCAAGTATGGTTCAAGTACAGTCATTTTTGCAGCTAAAAATGGCTATTTCTGGACATTCAAAATGGCGGACCATGGAGAAGATCCCCCTTTCCATGTAAGAAAAGTATAATTTTTTCAGTCATAATGAATACTTAGAATTGTATGGTGGTGGTAAGTATTCATGGAAAAAGGTAACATTAATGAATGGGAAGCATTAATTCTGGAAATAAACAACTGAAAATCTCAGACAGTGTCCCTTTAAGATCTCTATTTTCATTTTTGAGGTTCCGATGGAGAGGAAGTTGTGTAATACATGAGTCAAACCAAACCTGTGCTGTGTGTCTCTGTGTTTCTATAGCTTTTGCTTTTTTCCTTAATTGGCTTGTTCTGACATGAAGAGCAAGTTGTTTGGAGGTGGGGTTGATGTGGAGAGAAGGTTGTTAACAGAGCCAAACTGAACCTGCGCCATGAGTCTCCATGTTTCTTTTCTTTTATTTCTGTTTTTGGATTCTGACAGGGAGAGGAAATTGTGTGGGGTCTTGCACTCAAACCAAACCTTGGCCACGTGTCTATATTTTTTTCTTTTTCTTTTCCTTTTTTCTTTTTGTGGTGTTCTGACAAGGATAGGAAGTTGTGTAGGTGTCTGGTGCCAGAGCCGCTAGAGTCTGGACTGGGTGTGTTACTGTAAGATGCAACAGCTAGAACCAGCGGCCTGACTGAGTGAGTGAGTAAGGAGACATGACATGTATTATGCATGTATGAGTGAGCCCGCTCATTCCCTGGAGGAGAGCGAAATGTCTTTCTTGTCTGTCTGTCTACCGTTTTCCTTCAATCATCCACCTCTCTCTCCCTCTTCCTCTCTCTTTCCATATTTCCCTAATTTGCATATTGATAATGATAGTTCAATCAGACTTTCAGCGCACACATATTGCAAAAAACACCCGAAAAAATTGGCACGCAGTTTGAGAATAACTTATTAACTGTGTTTGGAGGCCAGCAGAGAATGGCAATTAGATGTTTTAGGTGTTTTCAGAAGGGATTACTCAAAAAGCCTTTTCGCTCTGTATTTTACACTTCTTGTTATTCATTCTGTTCACCCTACATTAAAAGGGTTCCATTATAGAGCCCTTAATGTTTACATAGTTTGCTGAGTACTGTGACCCAGTTCTTGACCCAGTCAAACAAAACAGAATGCCAGCATTATCGCAGCTAAATGGAAAGAGACATTTTTTCTTCATTAAATGTCACACCTAAACACTACCGGAAGCCCAGCAGAAAAGAAAACAAGCCAGCTAATGCACTTCATCTTTCAAGCCTTTTAAGAGGCTTTTCCTGAATTCATGTGACGTCAGGTGAACGTCCCTTTAGGAGACCTTCTGTTAGGAGGCCTTTGGAGACTTTAGGTGGGGAATGGAGTTATCTTAGCACTGCAGGTGGTGGTAGCATATCTTGTGCTAGCCGCCACCAAACACCACAAATCTTCTCACAAATCTCAAGGGATGAAAGGGTAATATGGAGGAGCGTATTTGAATTAAATCTTTTCATGGTGCATTTGTACACTCATCCATGATGGCCACGATGTTTGTAGATCCCTAGGGTCTTTCAGTACAGTAAGTACATTCTTTAAGTAAAAACATTCACATCTCTCATTTTTATGTGTTTCCTAGAAATTGTCTGAACTAGCAGATCTGTTATCCTGTGGTAGCAGAAAATGCAGAAAATTGGCGTGGTGATAAGATGGATATAGCCAAGTGGGTTCCTTTAACAACGGGTTCCTTTAACAACATATAATGATCACTCATGACATCTCCTCATCTGTCATTACCCATTTGGATTCCTCCTATCTTTCCCCACGGAATTTTATGCTGTTGTTCAGAGAACCTGGTCATTTTTGTTGGGGGTTTTGTTTTTGAAAATTTTAGCCAAATGCTGTGTGTGCGTGTGCGTGTGCGTGTGCGTGTGCGTGTGCGTGTGCGTGCGTATGAGCTCATGTGCGTGCGCCTGCCTACATGTGTATGTGAAAGTGAAGTGAAGTGAAAGCCCATCTGGGAAACTCAGAGACACTCATCTGGGAGACACACTCCCATAGACTCCCATCTGGGAGACACAGCACTCCACAGCACACAAGTGAACACTGCACACTCCACACAACGAAAATGCATTTATGCCTCACCCGTGCAAGGGGGCAGCCCCCAATGGCGCCCCAAGGGAGCAGTGTGGCGGGACGGTACCATGCTCAGGGTACCTCAGTCATAGAGGAGGATAGGGCAGAATACTGGTTAATGCAAATGAAGCAGAGAAATGCAGTATTTTGTCAGGATGGCAGCAAGTCCCCCTCTCTCCCTACTCACCATGTACCCTCCCAAGCACCACCGATTTAATCGCATTGAATTCCACATCTGACGTGATGTTGAAGTCCTCCTCTTCATACTGGTCAACCTGGCAGAGGACACACACAACACACAGAAACACTGGTCACGTGTGTGTGTGTGTGTGTGTGTGTGTGTGTGTGTGTGTGTGTGTGTGTGTGTGTGTGTGTGTGTGTGTGTGTGTGTGTGTGTGTGTGTGTGTGTGTGTGTGTGTGTGTGTGTGTGTGTGTGTGTGTGTGTGTGTGTGTGTGTGTGTGTGTGTGTACCTGTGAGTGCTTCCAAAGTGCAGCCATGTACTGTATATGTGTGTGTTCATGTGTGTGAGGAGGGAGCGCGTGGTGTGCCGATGGGAACTGCATGACAGTCTTCATGACTCAAATTATCACAGATGTGCTCTACCATGGAGGGCTTTTTAATTAAACCTAGCTCTTCAAAGTGCTTTAAACACGTCATTGCCTCAGCTGTTGAGCCTGTGCCATTCAATTAATGGCAGTAGAGAGCTGAAGCCCTGGCAAATGTTCTAGCTGAGCTTATAAGTATATTCAAAATGTGATTACCACCCAAGTCACCCCTTATTTGCAAAGGTTACCTTCTGTGAAGTCTAGCAATAACTAGCTCTAAGGCTTGTATTTGCTGTTGTGTTGATTTTTTTCCAACAGGTGTTAAAGTAGTGATTACACATTGACACATGTTTTAGGGAAACCACAGCAATTGCCACTTTTGATATTTTTTGTCCTGGGCTCTTTTCCATTTGGACAGATGCTATGTCTGATGACCTGTCTGGTGTGATGTTGGGCGTTTACCATTCAGAAATAGCTCTCGGAGGCATTCTAGCCAATAGATGAACATTATCTTTAGAACTCAGAAAAGTGAGTGCTTGTTTACACTATAATGATCACCTACTCTACAGATGCCAATGAGCCTTTAAGTTCAATCAGAATGTAACACGGTTCATTATAACTATATACGTAACTATTATAACAGCTCCCTTGTTAAGATGTCACCTGGATAAGGCCTTACCTGGATGTAGAGATTTTCTGCTTGTCTTCTGATAGAGACGGTGTGAAGTTGTCCGTTGGCCAAGTTCCTCGTGTTGGTCTTGAACACCTCTGCCTCCCTGTTGCTCTGCAGTTTATACTTGACGTCCAATTGTCCTATAATAGAAGAAGACCCATTATTTACATATTGGCTTGTCATCTGCAAAACAACCGGCACACATTGTACATTAATACTTTCTTTGAGTGAAATTTTTAAATCTTAATAATGGGTTTCGCAATAAAATTAGATGAATTAGATTCTTGAAAAGACAACCGAAAGCATTTAGTGTGGTCCAGAACACACCATAAAGAGGATTACAGTTTAATCCTCTCTCAGTGACGGAGATTTTATAACAAATTAATTTTCTTAATTTTAGTTTCAGCTTTACCTTCATGTTCATCCCCAATATATCTAGCCTGTCTGTGTTTTGACAGTGCAAGAGTAATAAAGAAAAACAGAGGCAACTGGGGAAATGGTGAAAAATATATTTTTTTAAATCAAAGAGCTTCCCCACAAAGCATAGAATGCCAATTAGCTTCAGACAGAAAGATAATATCTTCACTATGATAAAGATCTAATTAAAACATTGTTTGAAGAGGTATAGACAATAATCTTTCTTAACCTGAATAAATAAACTCAGACAGTCAGCTAGTTTGCCTTGAAAAGCCTGCACAGGTTTGCTTTGAAAACCTACAGGTCATTATTTAGAGTACCGTGGGATAACATTAGTGGTACTAGCACTTTTTTCTTGCAAATGTAGAGTACAGTCAGCTAAGAGGATGATGCAAGCACCTGCGATTCAGCTACAGCACATAAGCGTCCAACTGCTTCACAACTCACATATTAGGCAATTGCCACTTCAACCACAGCATGGAGAATAACCCACAGGGACAAAGAAGCCCAGGAATTCATCAAAGTTGCCCGCACTACCTCTCAATGAAGTTGGATCACAAACATCTCTGTGGGAATCATTTTAAAAGGGGGTGAGGATTTGATTGCTTCACCCCTTCCCCTGCACACACACACGCATACTTCGCAGAAAGAGCTTATGCATCTTATCTTTGTTGGCTCACATCATTAGATAAAGAGTTTAGCTATCGAACATAGAGAAGGATGTTTTGAAAGTCAGTGTGAAACACCACAGACACTGCTGAATGACTAACTGACTGGTAACAAATTATGGTTTCAGCACCATGGACAGCACCAAACAATGACTTGGCAACAGAACAGTGAGCAGGGGATGTGAAGGGGGAACGCAGCATCAAAAATTGCCTGTTCAGAAAAAAGAAAAAAACCTCGCTGGGAAAATAATGATGATAATATTGGTGATTTATAGGTAAATCCAATTATGTTTGTTTATGGAGTAAATATAAATTAGGCTGGGAGATGACAAAATGACATCCAGTGAAAACAGTCCAGAGTTTATGGAGCTATCCACTTTCCTTACGTGTCGTGGCAGTAGCAGCAGTGGCATTTTTAATTTACTGTGCCCATCTCTCTCTCTATCTCTATCTCTCTCTCTCTCTCTCTCTCTCTCTCTCTCTCTCTATCTCTATCTCTCTCTCTCTCTCTCTCTCTCTCTCTCTCTCTCTCTCCTGACTGCTCCTTCACACTCCTAACAGCTAGCCCTTTTTGAGAATGCAGACAATGTGCAGGGCTAATTTACTGCACAGCGGTGGCTTCTGACAGTGGCCCGGTCTCTTCTGAGACTCTGCGACTCGTGCTAATCTAAATGAAAAGGCGGCAAAGCCCCGGCTGAAATGAAATGAAGGGTGAGATTAGAGTGGTGAGTGAGCGAGCAACGGGGAGTTTTTGCAGACCGTTTCGGTTGAGCAGGACGGCGAGGTACTCGCGGTAGTAGGAGGCCACGTAGAGCAGCAGGGCCGGGGCCTGGGAGGTGCGGAAGCCCAGCGAGATGTTCTCAGCCCGCAGTGTCATGTCAGAGTAAATGGAGGAGGCCTGCACGCTGCTGCTGCTGCTGTTCCTCGTCAGCTCATAGGGCTCCTTGAACGTGTAGGACACGGACGTGCTGGGCTTGAAGTAGGCCGACACCTCTGCAGAAAGGGGAATTGAAAGTATAAAAGAGAAATTCAGTCCCTCTCGAATTAATGTTGAAAGCAGTAACATACCATTACAAAGAAAAGCAGATAGCCTACCCAAAACAAACACAAGACAAGTCAAATAGAGGGAATTGACGTTCAAACTGACAGTCTGGGTTTGATGCCCCAGATATTTGACAAAGTGAGAGTAAATGTAAAAGTCAGTTTGATTTGATTCATGATGTCCCATTCGTCTAATAATGAAAGTAAGAATAATCAACTTTCTATATTTGTCAAAGTTCAGGTCACTTTTTAAAGCTAAGCAGATGAGATAAACAAAACAAAACAAATTGCAGGCGCATTCTAATAGAGTTTGGAGGAAATTGTGTAGTTAGAGAGTTTGGAGTTGGGGAAGAGCAAGGAGATTAGGCCTGAATGACCCGAGAGAGCAGGATGACAGCATTATAAGGAGGAGCCAATCAGAGTTCATCAGATATACACAGCTGCTTCATATGTCCTCATTGGAAGTCCATCGCCGCTTTTTGGAGGCAGCAACACTGAATGGGCCATTGGAATGTTAACAATAACACTTAAGCTTTGATAATGGTGGCCTTCTGAAAGCAGCACGATGTACCTTAATGAGCCTTCAAGCCATAACGACATGTTAATTAATGGAAACCGCTCCACACATCTGAATTACTATTTCAAAGGTGATGTGCAGCAGTAAAGACACAGAGTCAGTCTATATTTATGCTAATTTACAGCATATCCATAGAGTATATGGTTCTTTTTAGACATTAGTTGCATGTACAGTAGTGGAGCACATTCAGAGCAGAGAGTCCTGTCACAGGATGATATACAGCTTTAGTTTCAGATACTTTATTTGTGGACCCAAAGATCTCTGCCTTGATCAGATTCTGTATTCAGAAAATAAAAACCCAGAGACAAATTTGCAATCTTAGCAGCTCCGAATCATCTCACTGAAATTAGTAACCGGGGCAGATAGACCAGCTGCTACTCCTTGAAGTCACTTGGGTGTTAGAAGCAAACTTTTTACTGGTGAACTGGACTTTTGAAACCTCTGACCTTGACCAAGGTTAGCTTTCCAGAAGAAAACTCTGGTGTAAGCTGTAGACCTATTTGTTTCCAGATTACCAGATACTGTTCTTCTTGTGGACCCAAAGACTATGCAAAATTGTTCATTTACAGCAACTGCTTCAGTGTAAGCCATGGCCCTAATTGTTCTTCAACAAGAAGTTATAGTTCATAGTTGGAGGCCATAAGATTTCTCACTTGTGCAAGCCTGGCAAGTTTACCTTTCTGGCAGAAGGCTCTGGTGTGAGCTGTAAGCTATCTTGTCCCTCGCTTACCAGTAATTGTTTTTCTTTGTGGACCTCAAGATCTTTGACTTGTTCTAGGATGGAGAGGGTAACAGTACCTTTATTGCAGAAAGCTCCAGAGTAGGCAGAGAGACCGCAGTCGCAGGCGAAGCCCGTGCGTCTCTCTACACAGCGTCCGCGGTTCTGGCACAGGCTCCCATAGCTGCTGCAGTGTCCCGGGCAGCCGGGCTGCACCCCCGGGGTGATCTTGGCACGTTCCTCCAGGTCCAGTGTCCTCCCATTCAGCTGCAGCGAGCGGATGCAACCCAGGAACCCCTTCTGCCTCGACGCTGTTCCTCCTAAGTAAGAAATTGAAGAGTTCAGATACAAAACTCCCTAACTCCATTTCTGAAGACCTGCACTTCTATATTTTTAGACAACCCCGTTGTTGGTTTGGTTTACATTCATGTACTTGATAACACATATAAATAGTTATAGTACATACATAAAATAAAAAATACAATTTTGATAGCTTTTGTATTAAATAAAAATTAATTAAGATTATTTTCTGAAAAGGCACTTAGGGGGTTTTGCATCTGAACTCTTCAATTGTACCCGGATGAGAAACAACGTGTTCAGGAGGATACATGCTTTAGGTCCAGAATCCCCTTCTGCCTCCAAGCTGTCCCAACAAAGGGTTGCACATCACATCATATAGTATTTGTAAAGCAAATTTTAAAGGAACAGTCCACCCTTTTTTGATTTTCACATATTTGCAGTATTTCCAAGCAGTATTCATGAATGTGCATATGATTTTCTTCTCAGTTTTTTCAGTACTTAGATTTATTGGATCAGAATTATTAGCATAGCTTACATTTGATGATGTTTTGTTTGCCCATAGACTTGGACTGCTCTTATGCTTAATTTGGCTATACTGTACTGTTAAACTAGGCAATGGAAACACATAGACGAAAATTACCGGTATATGCACATTTATGAATAATGCTGGGAGATACCGTAAATATGTAAAAATCAAAAAAGGGTGGACTGTTCCTTTAATACAATCATCATTCAACGTACTTGAGGAAGAGAAAGAAGAAAATATTACAGCTAGAATTGTCTAAAGACACAGATAACAGAGATACTGTTGCTAAGGGTTGTTAGACCGTCTCTGCTGATAACTAACCAAAAATGCCATTGAGTGAGATAACAGTAAGAGTTTTAAACTCAAATTCTGAACCTTCCTGGGAGCCAGTACAATGACCTTAGCACTGAAATGATACATTTCTTTGTTTTGGTTAGATTTCTAGCAGCAGCATTTTGCACCTGCCTGAGTGACTTTTTTTTTGAAAGGTCTATATGAGTATTGCAATAGTCAACTCTACAGGAAATATAAACATGGATTAGTTTCTCAAGATCCTGTTTGGATACAAAATCTTTAATCTTGGCCAAGTTTCTACGATGCCAAAAGCTAATTTAGTAATGTTTTTGATGTAAGTACTGAAAATGATATCACTATCCATCATCACACCGAGGTTTTTTTTTATACAAGACTGAATTATCTGCAATTTGGATCCTAGGTCATCAAAGATTTTCTGTCTTCCATTCTTGTTTCCATAAACAATTCAGATAAAGAAACAGGATGTTCAGGGCCAGCCAGGCAGTGCCCTTCTAGTGACACAACACCTTCAGCGTTGCTTCTTGTCAGGCCAAGAGCAATACAAATATCGTTTCTGAGCTCCCGAAAAAATGGAAACTGCTCCCACCTTGTCAGGAAGCACACAACTATTAGCAAACTAAGGGAGGCAGGTTGACCATGCCGCTTGGGAAATGTTAATCGTTATGCTCTTGGTCAGAACAAGTCTTGAAAGTCGATGATAATCAGGCTAGTTCAGGGCACATGTTTTTTTAAACGAGGAAGCCCTTCTGGTTCAAAGCAGTCCCACCCAAGAGCACCCACTCAGGAAAACAGGATATTGGAAGTACCTTGTGACAGTGTAGTTTTGATGTCGTTTACTTGTTTACTCTTTCGGGGTGTTTCAGTCCACCCACTGTCCTTGTTTGCTTTGGTATAAAGCACTACAATGAGCCACCAAACCCACCTTGTCTCCAGGGAGGATAAAACTGTCAATACTCTTAGACTACGAAAGCCGCTTAAATGACAAGGCAACAAAAACAAAGCCGTGGGTGGATAGATGCAAAAACAAAGATGAAGAAAAAAACAACAACAGGATATCTTCTATCAGATTCAGCACCTGTCTTCTTCCCTCACTCCCTGTCCCTGTACCACAAATTCTCCCTTCGTTCTCCACAATATCCCTCTCTCTATCCATCTTTCTTTTTCTTTCTCTCTTCTCTCTCTCTTTTGTGTGCTGTGGTTGCAGGTTTAATCCCCGTCTGTCCCCCGTTGTTTCCTGTATTCAGACACTGCTTTCAAAAGCCATGATCAATGGTTCCTTCCTCGCTTAAAGGCTGACTTGGATTTCCTGTCAGTGTTGCTGCGCTCGCTCTCTCAGGCAGGCCGCCTCTGTGCGCCTGTGCCACTTTACAGCCATAATTGAGAGCCACCGCTGCAACACTGTCTCTTGGTGATTGTTGGGGCTTCACTGAGGATTATTGTTGTGGCAGGTCCACTCAATACGCACTTTGTCAAACCCCACCGACCAATCGCTTACTGATGCTCTTCCACATTATAAATCCACCAAGGGCAGATGCGCAATTTGTTAGCTGAATTACATTTTTTCGGCAAGTACTCTGTGTGTGGAGATGAAAATAATATTTCCAAGCATTTTTCAATTTCTTCACCAAGTGATGTGAGTCAATAACACCCTTTTACTTAGGCAGACGATTCTCAAGGACAGTGCGTTCGATGGGTACCAACATGGCATTTCATGTAATGAGCGCACTCTATACACATACAAAAGATGAGGGACGAAGGCCTTTAATCAGGCAATACAAGCAGATACAACCACGAGTAGGCAGCTGGCGAAAGAGATCTTGGATAAGAGAAATTAGTTTGTGTGTTGAGCACATGACCAATGATTTATGGGGGGGTTTCAAATGAGCCTCCAAGTATGCCATAAGCACTGTACTGCAGATAGGCTATCACAGTACGACTACACATCAGACCATCTGGCTCATGGCCGTGTGAAATTCTCACTCATATTACTACATCAGCCTCAACGATGAGACCGCTTAGCTCACAGCGGGAAAAGGCAACCATGGCTTTTGTTCTTTTCCATTTTTTTTATTTCTCTTTTTCAAACATGTGCTCCTGACCTCAACACCAACCATTGCCTCATCATCAACCTTTGAAAGTGTCTTGATGGCTGTTCTTGTGAAACCTCTACTCTGACATTAACCAGTAAGAGAGCCATGGTGGGAAAAGTGGAACAGACTGTAGAACAGACTGGAGGAGAGATAGCAAAACACACACACAGGAAGGATAGATGCACAGACGTACACATACAGAGCCTGACACATGCACGCCCGCGCGCGCACACACACATGCACACATACACATATGCAAAGATTTACACATACTCACACGTGCACCCACACCCACACCCACACAGACACGCATGCACACACAGACAAAAAAACTACAGGGATTTTAATTCCTCAGGGGCTCTCTAATGCTGAGTGCATTCCAGCAGTATGCTCTGCGAAGCAGCCCAAGCACTGGGACATCTCTCTGCTCCTCTGCTCCATGTCAGCTGGTGGTCTCTCTAATTCACTGCCAGTAATGATTAAGGATTATCCACCCCAAAGTCCTCCACTGCTCCAGCATTCATTCTGTTTGCTCCTCTCTTTTCAGAGAAATTGCTCAGGATTCTTTTTCTTGTTTTATTCATTCATTCTTCTGCTTTTTTCTTTTCCACCTCTTCATTCCCTTCATCCCAAATCCCACCCTCAGAAAGAAAGAACCCTCATTTGAGCATCGGCTTTAAGAGATGTGGGCAGATCACCATATTTACTCACAGATCCACTTTTTATTGTATGCTGGTCGCACGGCTCAAAGCTTTGTTTGCTTTTTGTTTATTCAAAATGCTTGTGGGATGGAGGTTGGGATTGAGCTATCAGTGGGTGGTTGGAATTGGAAAGTATACTTCTAGAATGCTGGAGAAAATATGACAGGCTTATAGAATGGGGGAGAGTAAAACGAAAGGTTCTAGAATGTGAGAGAATAATATTATATCTCGGGTTCAAGAATGCCGGGTGCAGAATAAGGATGATGACTCCGTTGACGTGCAAAGTAGCATGTTTGTACTTGTAGACCTTGCTTAAACAATAATGCTAGGTGGGAGGTTATCGAAACACCCAGCACAAGATTTTTGTCATAGAAAATGTGAAATGTCTATAAAAAGTCAAACATAACTCAACACAAACTCAGTCAAACAAACAAACACGTCACATAAAGTATATAAACTCAAGGCCTAGGTTATGAAACCATTCAAAACCCTTCAGAATACAGACATACTTTAAACATACAGACGTATTTTACACACAAAATATAAGTGATACGGAATTCCCCGAATTTGTTCTCACTGTCCCTGTGCCTCGAGTCAGACGAGTGCATAAATGCAGGTCTCATTCCGTCAAATGCGGAGCACTACATCCCACCCAATTTGAACTAAATTCTATTGATTTCTATGGCCATATATCGGTTCAAACCCCCACGCAGTCGCCATTTTTAACTGCAGACAGCCATCCTAAGCAGCCCAATTGGGTGAGAAGCCACCCAATCTGGTAATACTGATTGGGGACGTAAAAGGGGGGGGTGGGGTGTGACTAATAAAATGTTGAAGAAGGAAATTAATGTTTAAGTCAACGTTGACAATCCTAAAATATCAATGCTCAGGCATTAGGACCCAAATACATAATGTCACCTCGACAAAAACTGGACTTTTAAGGTAATTCCGGTCGAAATGGGTTAAAGAAATGTAATGGAACATACGCTGTAAATCTAGCCTTGAGGGAGGATCATACACCTTATTTTCTCATGAACTGACATGAAGTCAATTCCAACTATTCCCCCCCTCCCTTCTTCATTCTGTCTGTTCTGCTTATACAGTATACACACACACACACACACACACACACACACACACACACACACACACACACACACACACACACACACACACACACACACACACACACACAAAGTCATACAATGAAATAACAAAAGGGAGATACACAAGGACACAATGTGTGAAGCAGACACACTCTGCATGTAAATGTGCAAAACACACACACACACACACACACACACACACACACACACACACACACACACACACACACACACACACACACACACACACACACACACACACACACACACACACACACACACACACACATCCACATCCACACCCACAACAACACACACACTACACACACACAATAGTACATCCTTGAATATTTTCACTCTATCGTATTCCATATGGAAGCAACACAGGGGCTTATCACTGAAGAAGGCAGAGAGCAGAAATGATGAGGTGCAGCAGACAAGACATGGGTAGCTGCACAACACGACCCACACCACAAGAATGTGTACAGAGTGTCAACCCAACACAACCAATCAGAATCCACTCCTTGCAAAATACAGGACAATACAGGACGAAACAGGGGTAAAGAAGGTGAGGAATGAAAACCAAATCAAATTGTAACCGGTATTCCATCTGGCCCCTCCACCAGCACCTATTTTTTAGAAAACAACATCGTGATTGTACATTTTTTTATTGACATAGCCAAACAGCTCCAAATGACTTCATTTCTTAAAATGGCAGTCCTATGGTCTTGGTGGTTTCTTTGCACCTAATGGGGTCAGCCAGTCAGCCTTGTGGTGCTCAACTGCCCAGCAAACAACATTAATCTGACACGCACAGACAGAGCAGATCTCAGATCTTTCCACAGAGTTAAGCCAGTGGAAATGGGAAACCAATGAGCCTTTCACAAATGACAATGAAAAAAATGTTGTGTGTGTGTGTAGATGTGAGGGCAGGGGTGTGTCCGAGAGAGCGAGAGAGTGAGAGAGCGAGAGCGAAAGAGAGAGAGAGCGAGAGAATGAGAGAGCGAGAGCGAAAGAGAGAGAGAGAATGTGTGTGGGGGTTTCTTTCCTATTTGTAGACCTTATGTGCTTTTTATGTTATTTCGGTGAATTTGTTTTGTCTTCTGTTTTATTGGTTTGCTGTCTCTGGATCTATTTTCTACCCCAATTACCTGTCAATGTTGTGTTGTGTTGTGTTGTGCTGTGTTGTGTTGTGTCTGTGCTATTTTCCACAAACAGTTGGCTGTTGAGCTTCATGTGTATATGTTGTGTCGTGTCGTGTCGTGTCGTGTCGTGTCGTGTCGTGTCGTGTCGTGTCGTGTCGTGTCGTGTCGTGTCGTGTCGTGTCGTGTCGTGTCGTGTCGTGTCGTGTCGTGTCGTGTTGTGTCGTGTCTGTGCCTCTTTCCTTCCCACAAACAGCTGGCTGTTGAGCTGCATGTGAATGTGTTGTGTTGTGTTGTGTTGTGTTGTGTTGTGTTGTGTTGTGTTGTGTTGTGTTG
>NC_085868.1:12117559-12137559 GCF_034702125.1 Engraulis encrasicolus | reverse complement strand
GGGGGATCTTCTCCATGGTCCGCCATTTTGAATTTCCAGAAATAGCCATTTTTAGCTGCAAAAATGACTGTACTTGGGCCATACTCGAAAATAATAGTTTATTATTTAGTAAACTTTCATGAAAATATCAACTTTGGCAATAGGCAGCACAGTTTCAATGACCAGCATAGTTGCAAGAGCTTTTTTGACCATTTCCTGCACAGTGTCCCTTTAATGCCAGCCACAAAGAGAATGGCTTTGACCTTTCCCTGAACTGTGTTTTTTCTTGGCAGGTTCCGGCTTTGACATATGGAAAATAACTGGCATGAATTCCAACTCTGAAGAACCAGCTCAGCAGAATGTGACAACTCTGCTAATTTCGGCATCAATATTCAAGGGAGTGGTATAGTGACAAGTTCTAGTGTATCTACTCACAGCTCAGTTCGATCCGAATGAAGTCCTTGATGCCAAGATTCTCCAAAAACACTCCTGAGGCCGTGCTGGTCTTGAACAGGAAGGAGATGTCAGCACTCAGCTCGCCGTGGAAGGTAGGGAAATGCAGGTACGAGGTTTCCTTGTTGAAATAGGCCGAGTTCCAAAAGTGCACTGAGGAGAGAGAGAGAGAGAGAGAGAGAGAGAGAGAGAGAGAGAGAGAGAGAGAGAGAGAGAGAGAGAGAGAGAGAGAGAGAGAGAGAGAGTACCTTAGCATTAATTGAAGACAAAAACACATACAGCAGCCTTGGGTAATCCATGCAGTAAAGAAAACCTTCCCAATATATGTTTCTTTTTTTTGTGGTCTTTTTCGCCTTTATTTGATAGGACAGTGTGAGAGGTGGACAGCAAGCGAATTAGGAGAGAGACGGGGAAGGGTCGGCAAAAGACCCAGGCTGGGACTCGAACCCAGGTCAGTCGCATGGAAGGTGAGTGCCCTACCGGTTGGCCACAGCAGGGCCTATATATTCTTTTTAATGTCAGCTATATGGATCTGACTGAACCAACATTTATTCATAACTGAAATCTGCCATCTCAGCATAAAGGGTACAGTCAATGTCAGGGCACAAGGTTTTGCAGAGTTGTTTTTTTTTCCACCCAAAGCTTAACCTTCCCCCTAGATCAGTTCATTCCACGGGAGGGAAGATGGAGCAAGAGGGAGAGACGCATTCACATTGATATCTTTGCTTAGACTGCCAGGGGTATGACCTTGCTGCAGATTCTGAAGCACCATCCTGAGCTCGATCACATACAGAGAGGCCGTCATGCAAACGGCAAGGTTAGGCTGAGCAACATGGTATCATGCAACTGTGTTTGGATAACAAGCCGACTTGAACCGTCTATCGTGTTTGTGCACTACGACTTTTTTGCGTGTTAACGCATGCTCTACAACGCCCTGCAACAGGTTAGGGTTAGGCGTGCTTTTGGTCTGGGCACTATTTTGCCATGCTTGTTTTGCTTGCTTGCTTGTAATTGCTTGTTTCCCAGTTGAAGTAAAGTAAAGCAGCAGAAACATTACTTTACTGACAATTTAGGGTTAGGGATGGTTTTGGTCAAGAGCATTTTAGCGTTAAGCAACAGAAATTCACAACATCTACTTGCCAGGTCACGTGACAAAATTCTTTGTTTTTCTGTGGCATTGCAGAGCACAAGTTAACATGCAAAGTCGTTGCACCAAAACACACACAAGAAAATGCATTTTCATGACGCCAGTCTGCGCTCAGGCACCTTGGTCGTGAAGTGTGTATCCCTGTGGTTATGTTGGCTGTGGAACTATTGCTTTTGAAGTGTGTATCCCTGTGTAAAACGCATCACTGGAACCCCTGCTCTTAGAGCATACGCAGGGGGTCCTCAGCCAATGAAGAGGTTCTCTACGGGGGGGACATGGATGGCTCCGGAGCCTCGGTAGGGTTCATCTCCAAACACACACTGGGACACTTCAGGCTTGTGGAATGACTACAACATCGGCACTAACATAACACTGAAGTGAAGTCTAGTGAGTGAGTGTAGGGTGTGTGTGTGTGCGTGTGCCTGCGTTGGAATTGCCAACGTCTTGATCATTAGTGTGATTCTATCCAGGTAGCCCTGAAGCAAAAACCTGCCACAAGCAGGCTGATATCATCTTTGGGACTGAGCTTTAGGCATCGCTACCAGAAGAAATGCTGGGAACAAAATTTGACAAAAATCCGTTTCATTAGTTCACTCTCTGAAATTTGGATTAAGCATGTACGCATACATCTTCGTTCTCGCTGGAGAACGGACTTCTCGTGATCGCGCCGCTCTCGCAGGAGAGTGGCTGTCCACACAGAGGACTGATCATTAAAGTGTTTCATGGACTCCGCAAGGACCGCTGCACTCAAGACGCTGAGATAGATTACGTGGCGTATTGGGCAAGATCGCTGGCCGTGGTGCTGAAGTACTGCCACGGCCGAGAAATGTCTGTGCTGCAAACGTTCTCGAGCTCGGGAGTACAGGTCGCCACTGAGAGCTCGGGCAGTATCTGCGCCCACAGATATGTGTGAACTCTGAGCGGACACCCCCCGGCAGATGATGGTTGGAGAACAATGGAGCGAGATGAACTGGAAGGAAGCGAGGGCAATACACCTGACGAATCGATCGAACAGCGGCAGAAGGGAGGCAAAGGGGGAGGTGGTGGGTGCAAGCGAGAAAGAGAATTTCTGACTGGAGACAGGTGAGCGGAGAATAAATGCTGTATAGTTAATTAAGGGGCGCTCCAAATTCTAGTGCGCTGAAATTCCTGAATAAACAAGTCAGACAACAAACCAGTTTGCATGGTGGAATAATTTGCTTTGTTTTTGTTTCTGGAAGCAGTCGGGTACTTACAGTCACCGTAGCACTGCAGGGCTCCCACTTTGTATGCGGCCTCTGAGCCAGGCCTGCTCAAGTCCCCAACAGCAATGCCTCGCACAGGTAAGTGCTCCTTATAAGAGAGCAGTCCTGTGTCATTAGCCCTGCAGTTGATTCAGAGGGAGAGAGAGAGAGAGAGAGAGAGAGAGAGAGAGAGAGAGAGAGAGAGAGAGAGAGAGACACACACAGACAGAGGCAGAGACAGAGACAGAGACAGAGACAGAGACAGAGAAAAAGAGTGAGACAAAATGAGACTAGAGTAGAGAGAGGGTGAGGTAAAAAAGAAGAAAGTCTCTTCAGTCAGCCTCAGCACCACCTTACACCATACATGATTGAAAGATTCTTGTGTTGTTTCATATTAAAGACTGAGGGAGGGAGGGAGGTGGGGAGGGGGAGGGAAACTGCGTGAAGTGCCTGCAGAAGCAGATGAGGCCACTCTCTGGGTTTTGATTAAATATTCAGTGGCGAGCCGGAGCCAGATCAGCAGCTGTAAAAATAGAGGCCTGCCTTATTATTATTATATGGGCGGCATGCTTAGGCCTAGAGAGAGAGAGAGAGAGAGAGAGAGAGAGAGAGAGAGAGAGAGAGAGAGAGAGAGAGAGAGAGAGAGACAGACAGACAGACAGAGAGAGAGAGAGAGAGAAAGGGGGGGCGGAGCGAGCGAGCAAGTGAATGAGTGAGTGAGTGACGCTGCAAGGGACAGAAACAGATGGTTAGTGAGAAATAAAATACTACGCGATGGAGGAGAGCGAGGGAGTGAGGAATGGACAGAAGGCGGAAAGGAAGATAGAGACAGATAGAGGGGTTATCACTCTACATATGATTGTGGTTGTTACCAATCGACTCCATCGGCGTCGCAGTTGCAGAAGCGCTGGGGATCGATGCAGCTCTCGTGCAGGCCGCAGGCACACTGCTTGCTCTCGGGCGTGGCGCCTCCCCAGTAGGTCTGGACCTCCCCACCTCCATCCATCCACCACGTGAAGGGAACACCTTCTTGAGGGAGGATGGTGTGTGTGTGTGTGTGTGTGTGTGTGTGTGTGTGTGTGTGTGTGTGTGTGTGTGTGTGTGTGTGTGTGTGTGTGTGTGTGTGCGTGTGTGTGTGTGTGTGTGTGTGTGTGTGTGTGTGTGTGTGTGTGTGTGTGTGTGTGTGTGTGTGTTATGGGTTAGGGGATGAGAAAAAAAAACAGATTTATGAATTATTGACACTGTACTGCGACAGGAAGGAGCACATATGTTCATTGAGATTTCTCTTTCCTTTGGAAATATGCCCATGACTTTTTCATAAGGAGTCCCCATGTTGCCCAAAGCAATAGGATTGGTGCGCTTAGGTGAGGTGTATACTCTATGACTCATACAAATATCATGAATGTTTGAGAGGGTCTGTTGCACTGCTAACTCATAGCTTGTGGTGGGAGATGTTCTGTGACTATCAAGGCTTTGGAGCCAGTATACACCAGAGGTTAACAACCCAGGCCCAAAGCAAAGAGGAAAGCAAAGTCGAAATCCTGCCACGTGTGTTCCAACCAGTCCACTCAGCTAGCTGATTCTTAGCTTGACGACTACCATATTTGAGAAATTGCATGTGTGTGCATTGATTTGCCTAAATTGAGGCCACACATTTAAGGAAATACTGTACTGGCTTGAGAATACATGGGTTCACCGTGTTTGTAAACACGATATTGTGAGGAGGGGCAAGACAATGGCAACCAACCACGTGAGCAAATTTTTTGACCGACAGCGGTTTCCAACAATCAGAGGTTGAGTTGTGCGCAATTAGTTTCGCACAGTCAGGGGAAAACAAACATTTAGAACCCATGTATAAGGCGTCTATCTGCAGTCAATATCAACACGGTGAGGATAGGCAATGCGAGGGGGAAAAAAAACAACTTTCAATCGTGAATCGCTCTGCTTTTATTTGTCAGTCTCAACAGGAAAGCCCTGGTTGCCTTCCCTGGTCATTTGGTAAAACTAGTTATAACTGACGTGCCGGAAATCAATGGTGATTTGACGAGTCACCAGTAAGTTTTGGATGCTGCCATCAACAAGCCATAATTTGTGCGAGAAAGTGGAGCCTGGTAACGCTGCGTGAGAAAAGACAGGCGGAGAATCTCCGTGCTGAGCACTGTGCTTTTTTAAGGATTGGAAATTCCTGGAAATTCCTGGAATTCATGGAAATTATAGGCCACTGTAGAATGTGATACAGCATTCTGAAATAAAAAAGTTTCCTATGTAGAACAAAAATGATGGTCTTCACAAAACATTCCCCCTCAAAAGTGAGCTTGAATAGGAGGGTCGTTTTATATATTATATTATATTTATATATATATTCAGGCCATATTCAGGTGTGTGTGTGTGTGTGTGTGTGTGTGTGTGTGTGTGTGTGTGTGTGTGTGTGTGTGTGTGTGTGTGTGTGTGTGTGTGTGTGTGTGTGTGTGTGTGTGTGTGTGTGTCTGTGTCTGTGTCTGTGTCTGTGTCTGTGTCTGTGTCTGTGTCTGTGTCTGTGTCTGTGTCTGTGTGCATGCGTTTGGACTGCATTGACATTTTTCATTCATGCAAAAGGTGCTGCGACTGAAAAAAGGCACTGGTCTAATCCAGTGTTTCTCGACCTTTTTTAAGGCGGGGCACCCTTTCAATTCCTGAAAATTTTCAAGGCACCCCAAACCAACAAGCTGTAACATGGCATCGCATCGGATACCACAAAAGCTTCGAAAAGCACCACATTTGGAGACGTCACACAATCTATGTTTGAAGTTGCAGCTTACTGGGGCGACCTAAATGTACTGTACTTTATTGTCAGTAAATGGCAGATGAAAGACTCCACTGACTAAGCAATACTTTATTAATTTAGACAAATATGTATTATATTACATGATTTATTTATGAGCCGCGTTTCTGCGGCACCCCTGGTTGAATAACACTGGTCTAATCTATGGACCAGAGCTCCCTCCTCAGGAGATGAGAAGAGGGAGGGAGAGATGGGCATGGGAGATAGGGCAGAGATTGGCATTGATTCCCTGGCCCCAATCGCTTCTCTGCTCACGTTCATCCATCTTCAAGTTGTCTGTCTTACAGAATGTAGCCGACACAGCCACACAAACACACAGGTTGCCAAGCAAAACGCTAGCTCTCTGTCTCTCATTATTCTTCATTTGACATTCTGAGAAATTATTTATTTACGTCTGACACTGTTTTCCTCTGCCTCTCGCCTGGGCCGGCCCTAATGAGACAGCTAATGGACAGCAATTATATCTCGGCAGCCACATGTCGCCGCCTTGCGTGTTTGTTTGAAGAACCGAGAGAACAATTATCAACGCTAATGAACAGCAAATTGGCGCCGTAAGTGAAATCAAACAAAAAAACAAATGGAAGACCAAGCAAACTAGCCACTGAGCCACAGAGATGACAGCGGTGGATTCCTAAAACATGATACGTTAGTCAACTAGACAGGAAGATGCACAAAAGAAAACAAAAAAAACAAATGTCTGCCCATTAACTCATCATCGACAAGGTGAAATTGCAACTTGAAACTTGAACAAAAAGCCTCATGATCAATTTGCTTTGGTTTAATCTTTTTTCCGTACGTGAGGTTGACCCAAACTCAACTTGCGTTCTGGCGCTAGTTCGAGGTACGCCTTTAATAAGCATGACCTTTGCGGAGGGCGGATGGGATCAATACTCAATACTAATAAAAAGGGCTTACCGGGTGTGTTTAAAAGACGTGACTTTTTGCAGTGGTAGGAAAGTTCCTGCTCGCAGTGCTCGGCCTTGGTAATTATCGCCCGGAGCTGCTCCACGTCGGCAGGATAGCTGAAGTGGGCTAAGTGCTGATTTATCCCCGTGGATGGTTTTAATTTAGTGAGCTCCGTGTTATTGTGTTGGATCACCATCCATGTTTTATCTGAGGAGAGGAAAAAAGAATAGCAAGAGACAGAGAGTGAGTGAGCATGAAGGGGTAAGGGAAAGGGGAAGAGAGTTGTAGACAGTAAATGAGTTACGGAAAAGAAGTGAAAAAGAGATAGGAGTCGGAGGGAAAGGGGAGAGGGAAGGAAGGGTGAGACATGAAGGTGAACGAGTGTGAATAAAAACAAAGTGACAGGAGGAGAGAGAGAGAGAGAGAGAGAGAGAGAGAGAGAGAGAGAGAGAGAGAGAGAGATAGAGAGAGAGATAGAGAGAGAGAGAGATGAGAGAGAGTAGCAGAAGGAAAACAGTGGATTAGGTAGGAGGGAGAGGATGGAGCAAGAGTGAAGAAAGAAAGGGGGAAGAGAGAGAGTTGCAGAAAGAAGAGTGATAGAGAGATAGGGATGAAGTGAGAGGGGAGGGGGGGAGTATGGGTGAGAAAGGTGTGCAGCAGAAAGTAAAGGAGTGGTGATTAAAAGAATGAGGTAAGGGGGGGGGAGAGAGTTGAGAAAGAAAACAAGTGGGACGGAGTGGGGAGAGAGGATCAAGAGAGAGCGAGGGAGGAAGAGGGGAGAGAGAGAGTTGCACAAAGAAAAGTGGTGGGGATGGAGGGAGAGGATAGAGCAAGAAGAGAGAGCGCAAGAGGGAAGGAGGGAGATGTGGCGAATAGTGTGGGGTGAAAAGACAAGGGATCATTAGACAATTATGCAAATGATAAACAGATAGTGCGGAAATGATTAGGAGCATCAGGCACCTCCAATATAACAGCGACTTTGTGTTGCAGGATCAGCAGTGACTTAGCGACCCACACAGCCTGACACCATTCAATCCAGAGAAAACTGCAGGCTATTAGCCATAATTATATGGTCTGGGATTACCTCTTTGGGCAAAAAAATACATCAGTGAGAGGGGATCTGCATTTCAAAAAGGTTTTTCAAGCCCACAATGAAGTGAGTGAATAATGTTGTAATGTTGTGACACTACCAAGTAATTATCAGCATAACAAAGCAAGTCAATTCTACAGTAGTATGTACTATGCATGTTCCTCTTTGAACACAGGAACTCAGTTTTGAAGGGAAATCAATTGATGGGTTTTTGTGAGACATCTTATCGACCAATTTAAAGCTCAGTCTATACCTGCACACCACAGACTGTACTGTACAAGCAAATGGAATACGTTATATACGTGTATGTATATCTGTCACAGATTACAGATCTGTTCCCAACGGCACATTGTTGGCCTGCCCTCTCAAGCACTCCCAAGCCTGGCCTTTAAACTGTGGGATGTTTATACCGTGGGATGTTTACCTGTCATATTGCAGTAGATCCTCTGTGGGTCGATGGGCCCACTCCCGTCCACATCGACGTGGTAAAACCCAGACGTGTTTCCCTTGTGCTTGTAAGCCTCGCAGGACTGTTCATAAATGGCTGCAGAGAGGGGTAAATAGAAATACAACAGACAAGGTCAAGCGCTATTAATTTTTACCATTTCAGTAAACCAAAGAAAAGGAGGAGGGAGGAAAATAAACAGTCAATTGAACCACAACAGTGGTTATATCGCCCTTATTGAGGTGCATTTATGATTGTTGGCCACAAAGCAGCGGGCAATAAATATTTACCATTTAATGGTAGGAGGGATGCCATTAAAAACAAGAAAAAACAAAATAAAAAAATACCTTGAAAAAAAACCTGAACTGAAGTACTTGAAGGGTATTAACACCGCTTGTCAAAATTTTAAAGTGTACCTTAACAAGCCCTGCCCCTATCTATCTCATTCAGTATAGTATAGTAGTACAGAAGAGTATTGATTTCTTCCTAATGGGTCCGAGTGGCTCAAGTCAGTCTGTTTGACCCTACATAACTTGGTCTATAGAGTCCTCCTCCATCCATCACCAAGACCTCTCCACACTCAACTCTGCCGACCTGAAAATGAACAAGACAAGACAGCTCTTCTGGTCTCCTGCGAATCAGCAAGCAAGCAGGCGAAGCACAGACGTGTCATTCATGAGGAGGTGGGAGAGGAGACTAGAGACTACACACCCATAGGCTACAAAGAGGAGATGTGAGGTGGAAAGGGGGATGATGTAGACTAACAGAAGAAGAAAAAAAACTTACTAGTGACTAGTGAAGCTTGAAGCTTGGCCTTGTTGGCCCCAACAGAGATCACATGCAAGTGATGCACACACACGCACATACGCACCCAGACAGAGTCCACTATCAAGTACCACACACTGCACTCCCCACCTCACTCTCCTTTACATTTTCCCCAACTACGATGTCCTTCATTGAGGAGAGAAGAGAGGAGAGTACGTAGACATACACCGAGGAGGTGTGAGGGGTAGAGGAGTAACCCTATGATGGAGGAATACCTCCCCTATGATGTACACTAGCCCCAAAAAAATAACTGGTGTGAAGAAAAGAAAACGCACACACTTAAGGCTCAGTTATGCTTCCTACTTGTGCCACAGAGTGAGCTTGACGCAGCCATGATGCAGTTAATTCTTGTTTATGCCCTGTTTTGAAGCACGGTCTGCGCGATGTCATTCCACGCTGAAACTGCCTTCAATACAAAGAGTAAACTAGACGTGTCGGTTGTTTTTTAGCATCACAGACTCGACGAGAATGAAAATGAAACATTAAATCTTTATATCACGTGCATGTTTGATCGCACTGGCAGCCACAGTAGTAGTTTGGAACAAAGAAGTGGCTCATTTGTCGAGGACGAAGCGGAATGTTTCCTCGACCTCGGAACCACTGTTCAACTGTCCAAATAACTTCAGCGTCGTAACTTGCAAGCGCATGTGTTGTCTTCGGTTCGTGTAAATAAATCAAACAACAAAGCACGGGCAACTTATTTAATGAAGAGCTCACAGTCCGTAGACCGACGAAGGTTAGAACAAGGAAGTAGCGCTTGTTCTCGACTCGAGGACAGAGCAGGCTGGTCGAGAGGACCAATCAGAGACCTATTTTCGCCCTTTCACGCCGTCGCTCCCTGCGTCGAGACACAATTTTGGGGAGGTGCCCCAGAGTACCTGCGTGATGGGGGGGGCTTCACTACGTTAACTGCGCGGCTCACTGCATCATGATGCAGTGACGCTGATCTCGAGGCATAAACCACCCTTAACAAACACATACATATGAATGGATGTGTCACACACACACACACACACAATATGAAATATCTCATTTTCTACTGAGCACGGGTATTATGTTACTGACAAGATTTGCAGGTACCCGGTTCACATAATCTGGAGGGGGATGCTGATTCTATCATTATATTTTACAATTGTCATGCCTCTGAACCCAGTGAATGAAACTGTGTTTCTTTTCCTGAGGTGCATTCAGTGTTTTCTGAATCCAATATGCGCAAAACAGTGATACAGGTGCAGAGAATAGCTGGAAATCAGCACACAAGACAACACCACACCACAAAATGCAACACAATGCAACACAGTACAACACAGTACAACACAACGCAACGCAACGCAACGCAACAAAACACTGCAGCGTCAGGTTTGTCTGGATTGTGCTGGCCATTGCTGATGGATTTCATGACATGACAAAAGATGCACCTCTTCAGCAATCGCTGACCGGTCTGCCACTTTGGGACTGACAAATATGCAGATGGGCTGTCACGTTCTGCGCTGAAAAACAATGCCTTCCTGTAGTGAATTATGTGACGGGATTTATTTTGTACAGCTAAAATGCAATTCCCTTTTCTATCCCGCCACCTCTGCCCATCTCTATCTCCATCCCCAACAACCATTGGCCATTCTTCATGTCACAATCTGGAAGGCGCTCAGAAATGAAATACCAGTGAATCTGACATGACGCGCGTGAATTAGCACACATGAGCATCATGCGCCATACTAATTATGACAAAGGAGCCAGTAGCATCCGTGGCAGGCCCCACCATACTAGACTATACTTTGCACTAGAGATGCCAGTATCAGCTTCAAATAAATCCAAAATCCTCTCTCTTCGGGCTCTCTCTCATTCCACCCTGTAGAAAGGACTTCAGACGTCAATTCATATGGCTGGTCTGTATGAAGGTATGTGGTAGAAGAAATGTAAATGTGAAGAGTCGATGGAAGAAAGAAAAAGTATGAGAGTGTTCGGCCCCTTTCAGATGCTCTCTCTCTCCCTCCCTGCCGCTCGCTCGAGTGTGAAAACGTTAAACGGCCGAGCGATTACAGTTGACTGGCAAATGCTTCATTTCATTTCACAGGAATGGTGTTCCACTCAATTTCCATGACACTGGACTTGAAGAGGAGAGGAGGAGAGGCAAAGGCCCTCCTTTTTCACATCATTAAAGGTTTTCTCTTAATCCCCATCAATGCCAGGGCTTTGACAAAATTGGCTTTCCCCCTCTGTGGTTATTGCGGCTTCACAGAGATTTGACCTTGAGTCCCTGTGGCTGATGGCAGACAGCTTTCTTTAAGAGGGACAAACACTCTTTAACTTGCACCAGCCACTCCGGTAAAATGCCTCTGCCCTGCTGAAGACCGCAGAGTCCCCATGACATTTGCTTGTCATTTAATAGGCAGCAGTCTGAATTACTCTGTCATTTACAAATTCATTGAATGTGACTGTTCATATTTAACAGTTGTGGTTGGCATAGGTTGTTGCTGTGTTCTACTTTCGTTCGAACCTGTGCACAGGGCGAAGCAAGTTGCTGGCTGATAAAATATTCTCCTATAGGATTGTTCTAAACAACTTTGTAAACTTGAGAAGTTCACTTTGGAGTGATGTTGTACTGCAATCTGTAGTTCACTGCTAGGTCACTATGGTGGGTGGGTTGAGGATACTATAAATCTGGCTTGTCACAGCCATATCCAATAAAAGACTTAAAGTCTACATTACATCTCTTGGCCATGCCATCCAACATCCCAAGGAGGTTAACAACAAACAAACAAACAAACAAACAAAACAAACAAAACAAACATACTGTACATACATTACATACTCTATACAGAGAGAGAGAGAGAGAGAGAGAGAGAGAGAGAGAGAGAGAGAGAGAGAGAGAGAGAGAGAGAGAGAGAGAGAGAGAGAGAGAGAGAGAGAGAGGCCTAAGCCACAAAGTTAGCCTAGAAATCTAGACGACCCTAGCGCCCGCAAAATGAATTTGCTCCCGGGGGCAGTCTAGCCACCCCTGGTCGTTTTGCGAGGCTGAAAATCGAAAGACGACCTGCCAATCAAATCATGAGCAGCGAGATGGGGGGCCAGGCTACCTAGTGACGACAGAATCATACAAAACTTTCTAAGAAACATGCCCGCCGTTCATTTCCAACACGAAAGTTTTTGCTTAATTTAAAAAGCCTGAATGACTCTAAATTTCGTGCCTGCCACGGATTGATGTAAAAATGCACCTTATGAACGAACTTAGCTGACACAAATAGGTCACTCCGCATTACCATTTGATCACTCAATGTTTAAGCTAGCTGGCTAACTTAATATGAGCATTTTACAGAACCAGATAGTCACAAACTATTATTATTATTACACACACGAGTCGTTAACCCATGTAGACTGTTTGTTGTGACACTGAGTGAGATATGTGTGCAAACAGCCCTCAGCTGCATGCGATCCCGCTGGGTCTGAGGTGAGTCTAAGCCGGCTGCCGGCTGTGTGTGTGGATGAAAAGTGCACCGGCCGCTAGGTAGCTCTGGAACTATTCTCTGGAACTATAGCCGGCCACGCCCCTACAGTTTGCTGTGTGGAGATCCAGTGTGATTGGTTGTTGCGCCATCCTATTGCGTGGCGTTGAGTGCCAAGGCATTTTGATAGACAACCGTTTAATCCCGCCCACACTGTCTCCGAGCTCCATGAGACCCCTGTACAGCATTTTGCTGTAGGGGTTTGGCTCGTCAGGCTACCACAAACTGCACTCTCCACCCTCAAGCTAGCATCTGGGCGAGGTACTCCAAATCAAGTCATGAGGAACAAGAGCTGGGTATAAATCGGTCAACAGTGAGGATACCCCTGGCTCGCTCCACTGTGGGCGAGAGATATCGGTCACCATGGATACTGATAGATGGCTGGCTCACAGCACAGCAGAGACACAGCTGTTTTTGTCATGTGGTCATTGGTACGGCACTGTCATAGTTGCTCAGGGGAAAAAAATCCCTGAGGAGTGCATATTCTGTGAAGTCATTTATCCACAGGAGCACACCAATTGACAAAGCTGGCACGTCCCTATTTCACCTCGTCAAAATTTACTGATTTACTGTAAAAAGCTGAACAGAAGTGAAAAGCGATGCGCAAGAGAAGCCGTTTGTGAAATTTGCCAGATTGTATAGGCAGATTGGCTCATTTTGTGACGGTTCCTTGCTACACTCCGCGTCGCACGCCGTGCTTCCGTGGAGGCAGTGTGGATGCAAGCCTGCTGTTTAATGATTTTACAGCCCACTCGCCTCTCACGCTAATTGGTTTGAGATGGCCCATAATATGGTGGAAAAAAACCTCCACCATACAACCACGAACGCACAACCACAGAGGCCTTGTAACAAGGGACTGGAGGATAAGGAGATAAGGAGAGATATAATACAGCAGCTAATTCAGATAGGAGTTGCTGTACCTTCTGTTGCGCTGGTGTCAGCGAGCAGGTCCTCATCTGTGCACTCATTAAATGTGTAATTAAAATTTCCCTTTCAACTGTCTTACTTAACGCAGCTTAAAGTTATGGTTACACAATTCCGTTAACATGCCTTTTTGCCTCATACATTTCCATATGAAATCCTCTTTGTGTTTACTGAAGTGGGATGTTAAAACCAGTGGTGGGTAAAACAGTGCAAAGCACAAGAGTGTTTAAGACATTCATAAAGGCATCTGAGTCTATGGGGCACAACTCCCAGTGGTGCTAATCAAGCAAGTCACTCATACTAAGGGCACAGACAGAAACACATGGTTTGGAACATATGTAGCTGGTTAAAACTCACAGTCTGTTTAGTGGGGGAAGCCAGGTCTACTCTAGGCCTTACAAAACAATCATATTGGTTATATGATTTAGTTTAAGCAAAGAAAGCTCCCGCACACTGTTCACATTTGCATGGTTTAATGCAACGTTTTGGTCTACTGATCTTCTCCAAGCAATTCAAATTGCATGGAGAAGTTCAGTAGACCGAAACGTTGCATTAAACCATGCAAATGTGAACAGTGTGCGGGAGCTTTCTTTGCTTTAACGTTGGTGACCTTGGGGTTCCACTCCTACACACCTGACCAAGGAGGTGTGCAAGAATTCTTTACTTACTATATGATTTAGTTTACCAGATCTTTTTTGGATAAAAGGTTTGAAAGATCAAATCTTGTGTGTGTTTAGTGTGCCTGAATGTTAAAATAGATACTGCATGATGGTGATGGATAAGAGTAGAGTAGAAGGCCTTACAGCTGTGGCAGGTGGCTCCTTTGTAGCCTGTGTGTGAGCAGTTGCAGTGGAAGGCGCTCCAGGACTGGGTGCACTTCCCTCCGTGTTCACAGTAGCTTGGGGAACACCTGAGAGATAAAGAAAACACATGCATACTTATCATCATCATCATCGTCATCATCATCATCATCATCATCTTCTTATTCTTCTTCCTCGTCTTTCTCATTATCATCATCATCATCATCATCATCATCATCATCATCATCATCATCATCATCAACAACAACAACAACAACAACAACAACCGACACGACAACAACAAGCGGTCTAGAGAGAAATCGACTCTAAGTCACTAGTCACAAGTCATTTTTTTTAAACTCCCGTTTCTGTTTATAATTCACAAGCACGACTGTACACACGTGCAGTTCTTGTATGTGTATAGTATAACAAAAGCTTTTCTTCACCAGCAGGCACAAATGAATAAACCATTCAACAACCAGCGATGAATATCAACAATAACACCAAGCAGACAGACGTTTTAATCAGTGGCCCAGTTCAGGCTATGTTTTTAATTAAAAAATAATTCTGAATGAAATTATTCTGAATCAAAATGAGTCTCCGTCGAGTTTACATGAAGCGTTTCATGATTGATTGATTAATTCTGAAAAAACGTCTGAGGATCAGGAAGCATTTTGATTGGACAGAGGATGCATGTGCTTGGTTTTGGATGCATGCGCTGGGTTTGGGTCTGTGTCATTGCATTTTGCATCCTCTCACAGCAACAAGCAGGGTGAGTTCAGGTAAATTGGGCCACTTTTTTTGCATGTAAGTTAATGGAAAAAGTGGCCCAATTTACCTTAATCCACCCTATGCATGAAACTACCAGAATTGCTTTTAAATGAATGTATATATGTAAGAGGAATAAAGTTATTCAGAATTAAAAGAGGAATGAACCACCCACGTTATTCGGAATAGAGTTCACTTCCTTTCCGAATAACTTAAATTCCGAATTGTCAAATGTTTACATTGTGTAAAGAGCGGAATTGAGTTTTATTCAGATCTAAACTGAGTTTATTCAGAATCAAATGTCCCATGCAAACAAGATCATTGTCTTTTCATCCCACCTGCATCACCTTAGATTTGATTGAAACAACAGTGCGATTACCTTCTGAAATCAGCATGTAAGGGAGTGGGAGTGCAAAGATTGTCACAATGTGATGTTGCCACTGTCACACTTAATTACGATTCAAGTCTAATGTGATCTCAGGCACTGGGGTGTAGTATAATAACAAATTTTATAACACACCGCCCACCACCACGCTCAGGTGTTTTACATTCATATCACTGTTCAGACTTTCTGATACATTATTAAAAAAAGACAATGAAAAGCCATTTTGCCACAACCCCTTCCCCCTTGCTAATTGGTTAAATGCTCATTTGAAATGTCCTGTATGTGTTTTCCCTTTAGTGTAAACAAATCAATATAGTGGTGCGGAGACATGACACTTAATGGCAAAATAGCTGCTGGATTCTCCACTGAACCCCATCCCCCATTTCTCATCCCTGATGCACTTAGTGGATGTGGCCGGTTTGAAGCTATTGGTTTGGGTAGACGCTTGCAGCTGAGAGCTGCTGCATGATCTGACTGCAGATTGAATTGAATTTGAAGAGAAGTCTGCAATATATAGCAAATGGTGACTTCTCCCTTTAAAATCATCCTTTAATTTTTGAATTTGAAAAACTAGCTGGCTGCTGCTGAAAGACACTTAACAGAATGTGTTCTGACTTATGGTCACCACCATTTAGAACCCATCAAACCATTTAAACACACCATTTAAACACACCTTTGAATGGGAAAGAACAGTGGTATGTCTTAGAGAGAAGCTCAAGTAAAGCACTGTGGAATTACACATACCTTTCACTCCAAGTGGGAAACCTTTATGAGGATCCACAAGAGGCAAAACATGTCCTGACCCTACCTATAAATCTGTACAGTTATAACTTCATGGAAGAAAATGTGTGGAAGGACTTGCACCTCATATGTGAAAATGCTGTCAAATGCTATAATCTTTAGCCATTGTGATTGGTTGGTTTGTAACATGAAGCTTTGGTCTGCAGCACTACTCCATGTCTTCTTATATGAAATAGTGCTCAGGCTATTTTTCCACTGACTCTAGCTCAAAATACTTCTTCCTCGAGTCATTGCTTCAGGACTAATTTTGGGGAAAAAAAAACTGCGGATTGAATGCAACTACCGATTAATTCAGCAATGGAAAAAATGTTTTTTCCTCCATGTAGGCTACTTCTGAAATACAGTATAAGACTTGACTCAAATTGAAATGTGGAAATCCCATGCATATAGAAAAATGTGCGTATAGGTGTAAAACCTATTGAACAAACCCAGTAGCCTACCTGTTCCCCACTATATTTGTGCAATCTTACAGATGTTATTGCAGATTCTTCAACTCTTAGTCCGCACTGCATATTATCCACGCTGTACAAGGCCAGATTTAAGTGCCTTTATATTAGGAAAAGATACCATTCTCGATCTCTCACAAACTGATATAGTGGCAAGTCGTGACAAAAGAAGTCCAGCAGTGTGTTGATTTTGCATGAAAGGATTGAGAAACATTGCCTGGAGGCGGCGAGGGCTAGAGTAAAATGCTCTTTCAATAGCAGTCCCCTGAAACACATTTTAAAAGACATCTGCTTCAGTATAAGAGGTGCGGTGTCGCAGGCATATTCAACAGTGCGGTGTCGTAGGCATATTCAATGGTGTAACTCCCTGCATTTATTTCAAAGCATAGCATTTTCTTTGGCTTTACTGTGTGGTGAAGTACTGTATATTCAACTGTGTAACTCCTGGTGATTTCAAAGCATGGCTTTTCCTTGGCTTTACTGTAGACTATTTGATATATAGTCCTTTATATTGCAATTTTTTCCTAGAATGTGTTTACTTTCCATTTTATTAAGTGTACACTGCACCATGTCTGTGATCTTCAATAAAGCCATGTGTACAATAGATGAAAATCTGTATACAAACACGGCTTAGGATGAATATTGTTCCTGTTGCCTTGCCACTGCCTTTGATGAACACTACACACTGTAACAGATTTGGTTTCCATGTAGAATTCACAGAAGCCAATGGCAGAGAGAGAGAGAGAGAGAGAGAGAGAGAGAGAGAGAGAGAGAGAGAGAGAGAGAGAGAGAGAGAGAGAGAGAGAGGGGGGGGTTGGGGGAGAGAGAGAAACTCAGAGGAAGACAAATAACCCGATCTGCTTGCATCTGCAAGTGAGGACAAATGTGTGTGTTTGGCTGAGCCAGGTGTGGGAGATATAGCGGAAGGAGGCGGGGGTGGGCAGGAGGAGTGGCATGTGGTGTGTGTGTGTGTGTGTGTGTGTGTGTGTGTGTGTGTGTGTGTGTGTGTGTGTGTGTGTGTGTGTGTGTGTGTGTGTGTGGTGTGTGTGTGTGTGTGTGTGTGTGCGTGTGTGTGTGTGTGTGTGTGTTTGTGTGTGTGTGTCTGCCTGTGTGTGTGTGTCTGTGTATCTCTGTGTGTGTGTGTGTGTGTGTGTGTGTGTGTGTGTGTGTGTGTGTGTGTGTGTGTGTGTGTGTGTGTGTGTGTGTGTGTGTGTGTGTGTGTGTGTGTGTGTGTGTGCGCGTGCGCGCTCACGTGCAAGGGAAAAGAGAGAAAGAAACACAGAGGAAAACAAAGAAGCCGATCTGTTTGTATCTGCAGTTGAGGACAAATGTGTATGCTTGGCTGAGCAAGGAGTGGAAGATATACATTTACCGAGTGGTGGGGGATATGGGGGGAATCAGAGGAATCTGTGCTACTGTTGGCCACCTGAGCCGAGCTCTGCACTAGAACCTAAATATTGCACCAGGGCTAAGCTGAGCTCCCTGGCTTCACTACTGTCAGGTGTCGGATTCAGCACTAGCCGTGATCCCAGGCACACAACTATTGATGGGAGCACTGCATGATGGGAAGGTGCACTGTGGCGTTGTGTTGTGTGGTGTGGTGGGGTGGAGGAATGGTGGTGGTGCTTTGTGTAGTTGGGTAGGGGTGGGGATTGTTGGTGGGGTGGTGAATTGGTGGTGGACTGCGGAAGTCCCTTGCTGGGAGATGTCTTATACTAGGATGTATCGAGGCAGGGGAGATAAGAGCACAATTAAGGGACCACAATCGAAATAAGTCTTCGGACTTTTCTGTGTACATCCCTGTCTATTTATCCCTTTCAATGTATGGTTATTGCTGCTGTACAATGCTTTTACATCTAATAGACTAAATAAATTCATTCATTCATTCATTCATTCATTCATTCAATTCATTCATTCATTCATTCATTCATTCAATTCATTCAATTCATTCATTCATTCAGCAGAGTGGGGTGGTGTGATGAGGTGGAGATGGGGCGCTGGATGACAGACGTCCCCTGGCATAGAGGGCTGGGTTGGGCTTCGGCTTGGCATAGAGGAGGGTTGCATTGGGGTCTGCCTGGAAGGAAGGGAAAGGGAGGGGTGAGTTGGTGGGACTGCACCACTGTTCTGGCTTACAGAGAAGGGACTCAGAGGGGGACAAGTCATACTTTATGAGTAAAGAATGACCTTTGCACAACCTGATAAATATTTAGAAAGATGGATGCACTTATACACACACATGTACGCATGCGCGCACACACACACACACACACACACACACACACACACACACACACACACACACACACACACACACACACACACACACACACACACACACACACACACACACACACACACACACACACACACACACACACACACACACACACACACACACACGACAGTGAGACAAACAGTACACATATGCAAGTCTATAGCAAATTAACTCTAATTAATTACAATTCATAAATATAACTATATCTATCTATACTGTCTTGTCCTCTATTTTGTTTTTTAAAACATTTAAAGCATCATGATATTGCTGGTCACGTTATTCTCTTCTACGTTGAATGATGTTACTACATCTGATGCCTGATATTGCAGGTCTGCCCCCTTCTTATTCTCTCCCTCTCACACCTCTCTTCTCTTTCACACCTCTCTATCTCTTACCCTCCTCTCTCTGTCTCTTCCTTTCTTTTCCTCTCTACCATGTTACAAAATCTGACTACTGATGTGGCTGGTCTAGATATCTCAGACAGTGTTGCCTTGTGACAGCTCGGAGGAGAGCTGGAGATGTGGATTGTAGGAACGGTGGTGGGCAGACTGGCGGTTTGGGGTTAGTCAGAATAACATGAAAGGATGGGGCCAGGCAGGTGAGGGGGAAGTCGGAAACACACATGGACAGTCAGACCAGCCACGTGGACACAAGGCCAAACAGATCTGAAACACAAAGCAAGAGCTCAATGACAGCTGAACAAGCTGTGATGTCTCCTCCACTGTTTACTAAGTACAAGTGTAGCAGAGAGAGCACACAGCACACATGAGATGGGGTGTAGAGGAGGATGCTCTGTTGCATCATGAATACGAACACAGACACAGACACACGCCTGGCCCTGTATACTAATGTCACATAAACAAAAACTGGTGTTTGAGGTCAAAATGGGTTAAAGAAATGTAATGGAACATACGCGGCACACACAGTAAAAAAAGAACTGTTGTTCTTACGGTAGATTGCTGGCAGCAGTGGTTGCCAAAGTCTACCTTTAAACAAATAACGGTATATTTCCTTTTTACATTTTACGGTAAAATTATGGCAGCAGTGGTTGCCAAAGCCTACCGTTAAATAAATAACGGTATTATTATTTTTTACATTTTACGGTAAAATTATGGCAGCAGTGGTTGCCAAAACGTACCATTAAATAAATTACGGTAAAAACGGATTATACTCAGGTGAGTTCAATTATAGAGTTACAATCAGACC
>NC_085868.1:12075059-12112559 GCF_034702125.1 Engraulis encrasicolus | reverse complement strand
GGGTCGGCCGAGGGGTAAACGTGTGCCCTACCATATCAGCCACGGTAGGGCCGAAATCTGGTGTATTTTTAAAAGGGTGTGCTGCCAGGGCTAATGCAGAATGAGCCTGCAAACAGACTATTGGACAGAAAAGTGGGAAAATGGTGATAACAGACAGAGGGAGGGCTGAAGTCTCTCTGTCTCCGTCTGTCTCTTTCGTCTTTGTCACACAGCCATGCAGAGAGAGAGAGAGAGAGAGAGAGAGAGAGAGAGAGAGAGAGAGAGAGAGAGAGAGAGAGAGAGAGAGAGAGAGAGAGAGAGAGAGAGAGAGAGAGAGAAAGGGAGAGAGAATACATCTATCTGTGTGTCAAAGGATGGGTGTGAGAGGAGGAGGTGAGGTCCTGGTTCTGTGTGTTGGAGTCTTCCTCCCATGCTGCATTTAGCCTCATTATGGCTGCTCTGCTCTGCTCGCTGCTCTGGCTGTAAAAGCCCCCTACCTGACTTCAAGTGCACACACACTGACAGCCTTGTGTCCTCCTCCCCCTCCCCCTCCTCCTCCTCCTCCTCCACCTCCTCATTTTATGCCTTCTCCTCCTCCTCCTCATTTTATGCCTTCTCCTCTGTGCCCACTCCCATCCTTCTCGTCTTCTCTCCTTTCATCTCTCCCAGTTCTCATTGCACCCCAAAATACTCTATTTCTAGCCATGATGTCATGATGCCATCCTCTTATTTAGCTTTATCTGCCTACGCAACTGCATCCTCGTCTCTGATTGGCTGATGGGGTTGCAACTAATTCCCTATAACCTGCTAGGCGTCAAACGTGCGACTAAGTTAGGTTACTAATTCTAAACTGCAGGTTGCTATGGCCAAAAGCCAGTCGTTAGTTCTATCGCATTTGTTTATCAAGTCGAGAGTCAGTCGTTAATTCTATCGCATTTGGTTGTCAAGCCAAGAGCCAGTCGTCAGTTCTATCGCATTTGGTTGTCAAGTCTGTCGCCCTAAAAGTTCTACTACATGCATCTGATAGAGGCGTGCCCGATTACGTGCGCACTAAATATTCTGCAGTTGGCACAATTCATTGGTTACAAATTTACAGATAGGCCTAGCAATAGATGACAAAAATACCCTGTACCGAAATTCTAAGCACCTGCCTCGCCATCAATTGTATCGAAACGAGTCACCTCGTCATCTGCTCCACTCCCATGGTTTTTAAAATGTAGGCTATTTCCCGCTGCCTTCCCTTTGGTATTGATATGAAAACATCCTTTTTTTAAAAATAGGCTACTCTCCTCTTGTGGGGAAGGAACACGTGTGAAAGGGGAAGGGAGAGTTATCAAAAATGACCCTAGCGTGGGGAATCTCTCTCTCTCTCTCTCTCTCTCGCTCGCTCTCTCTCTTTTACGCACGAAGTTCACAGGTAGCCTGTGATGATCAGCAGGGGGAAATAGAGGCGTGATGCAACATGTGTCGATTCAGCATGTAGAAATGCTTCGCAAGTTTTTGTTTTTAAACTTCCATCACGCCGTGGTAAATGGCCAAGGGAAAATTAAATAATCACAGCGTCGGCAGGCTACCAAACAAAGATTCTAGGCGCGTCAAGTTGGACGCCCGCACAGCAACATTCTATCTTGATAGAACATGGTTCCTACAACTTTACAGACAATAATAGATTAAAAAGTACCCCACCATAACGGCAGATAAGCGGGATAACGGCCTTCGAGGTCGACCGGTTATAGAAATTAATGGCTTGGCGGAGGCAACTTTGTCTCCGCACTGCGCGCGACGCCAAACTTCGGAGCCGCCGCCTCGCCATTAATTTCGTATAACCTGTCACCTCGTCGGCCGTTATCCCTTACTTACCAGAGATTCTAACATTATATAGGGTGAATTCTGGTAAATTGGGCCACTTTTTTTTGCTTAGTTAATGGACAAAAAGTGGCCCAATTTACCTGAATTCCCCCTAGAGACACACCAAAGTAATGGGTTGCTGGTGCCACACGTGAACAGGTTCCGTATATGCTTAAAGGGGCATGTGTCGTCCTTTTGACCTGAAACAAAAAGTTATTTTTTTCCTCAAAATTCAAACAGTAGGCCTACCATGTTACAGCACTAGGTTTTGCTTGGTCATCGATTCAAGTACGCCTGACCGATTGCTTGTATAAAATCCATGCATCTCATCTCATCCAGGTCTGCATTAAGGGGGTTTTGAACAACTAGAACACAGAAACAAAGAGCCATTGGTGCCTCTCTCTTAGCATATTTACTTTCGCCTCTGTGTCATTCTAAGTCACTCTCTCCCTAACCCCATCCCAGTGTCTTATATTTCGTTGCTTCTCTATTTATTTGTTCTGTTTTTGTTTACTCCCCTTCTCCATCTTTCTATGTCTCTCAGTAACTGCAGCCACCCCCCCCCTCTCTCTGTCGCTTCCTGTCCTCCACTCTACTGCCTCTCATGTTCTTTCCCTGTGTCTTTTCTCTCTCTTAGAGAAAGAGTTACTCACAGCGCCAGCCAGCTGCTTCACTTTTTATTCGCATGCAAGCAAAAAGAGCTCAAATATTTTTTTGTCTTTTTGTTTTGTACATTTAAATGGCTGACTGCAACTGCCATGAACAGCTGTGCTGCTGTAGGAGCAACAATCTCACCCCCACCCTGATTGCCCCAAGGCCCCGTAGTGTACTTCTGTGGCCATTACAGCGTGTGTACCCAATGTGTATGTGAGCACATTACGGCTCATCGTGTGCTATGTGAACTCCAGGCGTACTTGTTTTCCTGCTATCTCTAGCATGTATGGGGCACTGGGGGACTTTCTTGACTTCTGGATGGTCACAGCAGGAGAGCTCATAGCTCCACACTGGGAAAACACACTTCCAGCTTTCTACTGTGGACAGTGGAGGATCATCAAAGAGAAAAGAACATCGCATAAGAACTTCAGCCAAATCTTGAATTGGGAGTTCCTTTCTGTGCATGGAATATGTTGAGGATACATATTCCATGTATTGTATCCACAGGACACAGAATAGAGGCCTGGAAGTACACACATTCACACATTCACACACACACACACACACACACACACACACACACACACACACACACACACACACACACACACACACACACACACACACACACACACACACACACACACACACACACACACACACACACACACACACACACACACACACACACACACACACACACACCATCACATGCATCCAGTGTTGCCATCCCAGATTGCTCTTGTAGCCATAGGTGCTCTAGTAGGTGTACTGTACTGTAGGTGCACCAGCACTCACCGGTCGATGATGCCACAGACGTCCATCTGTAAATCGCTGAAGTTTCCAAGAGCCATCTGCTGGACCTTGATGAGGTCCACCTCTTGGTCTCCCGTGCGGATGAGCCTCATGCACCCCTGGAACACGCTGAAGGGGTTTCGGCAGCCACGATCACCTGATTTACCACCCTCTGGACAACCTGCAATGAGGGGGTACAATCGTCGTTGTTTAGGATTATTGAGCAAATTATCATTGCTTAGTTTGTAGGTTACTTAGAGATTGACTGATGAAGGTCTAGTACCGAAAAACGTTGTTCAGTTCATTAAAGTAAAACAGCGAACTGGTCAGTGTGCGGGAGTTTTTTCAAGTTGTCTGCTGATCTCCGACGCACCTGCCAGTTTAGGTTACTTAGTACGAAAACTATTCACAGTTCCTAGGGGTGTGTTTCCAATGTACTGTAGGCCTAAAAGGTTAAAAGCTATGTGCAGTGTATATACATAAAACGAGATTATGAAGTCAGCCCATTAGTAGGCAGATTATTTATATACTGTACTGTTTATTGGGAATGTGCTTTCAGCGTACTGGGCTGCGTTTCTCGAAAGCGTAGTTGTTAGCCAGTTAGCAACTTCTGTAGTTGCCAATAAGAAATTGCATTGCAAACAACAAAGTAGCTAATGTAGTTGGCAACTTTGCTTTTGAAAAAATGCACCCCTGTATATATAGAGAAAAAAGTTGAATTAGCACATATAGTACTTTTATCCAAAGCCACAGGGTACAGTTCATGTAGCAATGAAGTGCTAGATGCATTGGGGGACAGGTCTTTTCGTTGAATGCATTCTTCCGAGGGGACCATTCGTATGACCATGCATTGCTAAAGGGCATGTCCACCATCCAGGACCATGCAGGAAAGCACTCCCACATCCACAATCCCCAATACTAGCATTGGATTTGAAACTTTGAGCCAAAAAAACAACCTCCTAACTGCTACGCCACTGCTGCTCTAAAGCATCACATTGCATAATACATGAAAATGCTAAAATGTACAAAACCAGCTCATTAGAAGGCTGATTTGTCTACATTTCCCAGGGATGTGTTTTGCTGTATAAAGTAGGCCTACAAAGTCATACAGAGTACTGTATAAAACAACAAACTGCTTAAGAAGTCAGGACATCTGATAAAATGTGAAGGAAGTTAGACATTTAAGTCAGAGGAAAGAATGTTGAATTCTTTCGTCATCCCCCGTTCACACCTACAGAGCCACTGAGCCATAAAATTCTGGATTGGGTGTAAAATTGGGCTCCTGCTTTGCAAAATTGCCAGAGGAACTGAACCATGTGCACTGTGTAATTATGTGTGCATGGCCATTAGCATTCCAAATCTCTAATTAGGAAGTCATCAGCAAAGCCAATACCATATTACAACAGCTAGCTGGCAGGTGATTTCAATCAAAAACAGAAAAAACATATAGTATGTTTTAACTCATTTAAAACATATAACAGCAAAAATATCACATACTACCCTGAATGTAGCATGAGACCTGCTATTCAGAATGTAGCAAGAGAGATGTAGCTGAATGTGAATAGGGATGCAGTTTTTCAAAGTTACATCACAAACTGTACACTAATATTAACAATCAAAATGAAAAGACACTGCAATGCACAAGAACAATGTGATTTGGTCCCTTATCATGACACAAAGAGACAATTAGGCCTAGTATTTTTTTTCGATTACATGCATTGAACTTGCATGTTCAAAACACAATTGCTCATGGTTATTCATTAGTATAGTCCAGAAGTACTTCAAATGTTTTCGTTCCACTTCTCCCTTCCTCTCCACAACTTATCAAAGTGTCTTTGGATGGTCTCCAATATCCTGTGAAATGTATGCCCGCTGCTTCCCGCTTTTATTGAAAACAGCTGAAAACAGCGCAATTGAACAACTTTGCGCAGTGCGCATGAACATGTCTCGCAGGGAGGGTCCCCTTAAGCCATTATCCCTTGGCCAGAATCAGATAAGATATCTTGCCAAAATGGCCGAAATTCTCTTTTAATAAAATGAATTAGTGAAAGCGCCACTTGTAGGCGTACTGTGAATGACATCACTCACTTAGTAATATGTATTATTTTTGGGATTGATTGAGATCACCTTCCCTTTCCAAGTTCTCCTGCCAAATGCAGCATGATTAGCTGGGTTAGATGGCTGACGGCTTTTTGAACATTACCATGGTTATAATACATGTTGTTCATTTTTTTCAGACCACAATTTACATATCACCTTCTGCTTCATAATTACACCATCAACAACCTTCCAATATGTGTCTAGTCTGGGAGAAACACTAAAATTATCATTTCATTATATTTACAAAAATAGAATAGTACAAATGTCAGGCATACATGACCGCTCTCTTTTCAACCTCTGAGACATCTCATCAGCAAAGACTGAGTTTATATTCCTGCAGAAATTAGAAGCAGAGCCAAGATGCAGTCGTATTTTAAAACAACATTGCACATGCAATGAAAAGTTCTGTTATAGTCAAACATAGTATTTGTCACTTTGCAGAGTACAGGCTGGCCAAAGCATACTCACTTGTGCAGACAGACATGCGTTAATTTAGCATCCACTTTTGAACTTTTGCTCCAGAGTCTACCTCTCTTATTATGTAAGAGGATGAGAAAAGATAAGAGCAGCGTCCAACAGGCACTACACATGATCCATATCCATCAGGATTTTTTTAAATACTTTATTGTGTGAAACAATGTATTCATTTAGCATTTTCTGTTGTTACATCTCACAGATATCACACATTTTTCCCATTTTTTTTTATATCACACCCTGTGTGTAGAAATATAATAATAATAAACATAAAAAAGTAAAATCACACAAACAACAACAATGGCAACAACTTTAAGTCATTGTCAATCTAAGGAATGAAACAAAGGAATGGCTCATAGTATTCTTCATTATATCTCGGTATCTTGGTACACTTCTTTACCACACTTCTGTTCCTAAAAGGAAGTTAAATAATAAATAATAAATAATCAAATAAATAAGTAAATAGATAAAGAAGAAGAATGATTCAATAAATAAATAAAAAGTACACAAAGAAAATCCCTTGCCATTGGTTTCCATACATATTCTTATATTGGCTTCGTCACCTCTTTTACACTAGAACCCCCACCCCACCCACTCTCTCTCTCTCACACACACACACACACACACACACACACACACACACACACACACACACACACACACACACACACACACACACACACACACACACACACACACACACACACACACACACACACACACACACACACACACTCACACTCACCCTTCACCACCCCGTTCCCCCATGTTTTCATAGTCACCTTCTCCATTTCATATATGTCGTGAACTGAGGCTACCCATTTTTTGACATTTGGTGCGTCTGGTATCTTCCAGTGCCTTGTTATTTGTTTCAAAGCAGTGATTCTAAGAACCCAAAAGAAATGTATGTGTTCAATACTTATATTAGGCAGTATTCCAAGCATTATATTATGCTGCTGAATTGGGACATTTGTTCTCAAAAATGTCTTTATTGACCCCATTACCTTTTCCCAGTAGGGTTTTAATCTGTCGCATGTAAAGAAAATGTGTGTGTGATCCGCATTACTGTTCCCACAGTTTCTCCAACAACTGGAGGTAAACTGTTTGTATTTTATTGTTGATGGTGTTCTAAAGTACCTTATGTTTACTTTCCATGCAAATTCCTGCCAGTATATGGAGTGGTTATAAATATCTTTGAAGGTCTGTTCCCACTCCTTTTCAGAAATTGCTGTTTTCAGTTCATCTTCCCACTTCTCTTTTATATGATTTATTTTCCCTTTGTTCTGTTGGAGTATCCTGTAAATTTGTCCGGTTACATTTGTTATACTTCCGATTTCAAGTCGTTTGTAAACACTGAACACTGATTCAGTAATTTTTTCATAATGCTTTTCTAAAATGTGTCAGAGGGATACTTTTTTTTAGCTTGCTTTAAAAAAATACTGAAGGCCACACTGACTGACATTTAGAGTGCTAACCACATATCTAGAATCTTACACTACAAGGTCTTCCTGCTTGTTCTCCTCCATGCTCCATTGATGCTAGAAACACAGTAAAAGACTCTTGAGAGAATGCTAGGACTTCCTGCGTCAATGGGTCAGTGAAGGTGAATGAACACACGTGATGAATTTTTACCCAATATGTGTTGCCAGGCCTGAGTAGTCCACTCAATATTGCTTTTTACGACTGTACTCTGCATGAACCAGAGCCAAGGCACTGGCTGACCTCGACTACAGATCATTGTTTCCAACAGTCAGAGAACAATGGCTGTGATGCTAAGAGAGGGAGGGCTGGAAGCACTGTCACTGAACTAAAGCATAATGTTTGATTATGTGTTCTCCAATCTGACAGTTGGAAAGGGCTGAAGGTAGACCCAATATTTTAAAGTTCATAGGAAGTACAATAAGTGCCTATCGGCAAAATCAATATATGCCCACTGAGAGACTCCATTTTCTTAGATAAAAGTGGAAGTAAGAGAAAGTGTTCTCTAGGCCACAAGAGTTCCATCCCAGCAGAATATGCAAGTTCAATGTCCTTTTTTATCTCTATGGGTTTCATCCAAAGTCTTGAAACAGATTTTGAGCATGCTGACAAAAATGATGTGCACTGTGGTCCTTTACGGGTTGCTCAGGTAGACAAGCACAAGAAAACCACAAAAAGGCAATCCTCTAGGCAGAATCATCAATTTTATTGGAAAGGTTTCAGTGTCACTCAGTAGCTGGTAAGGGAAAGAAAGTGGACCATTTTTTCTTCACTGAATCAATGTTTAGGTGGGGTAATGCACTGGTAGGACAGTTCGACTTCAGCACTGATACATTCTTTATTAAACATCTATTTAGAGGTCTTATTTAGAGGATAATGTGATGTGCTCAAATCAATTTGTTTATCTGTTCAACATGAAATGGTGCGGAGGATACACCGTGATGATGAGAAAACTGCCTTGCACTTTTGTCATTTTTCTACCTTCAGATTATGGCCAATAGGTGGGAAAAAAATATTTGCCTTGGTACACCAAACTATTTGGGGAAACTAGATAGACACAATACAACGGGCAACAGCATGCTGGCTTTGAATAACATTAAATCTTTGAAGTAGCCCAACAAAGCTGATCCAAGATACAAAATAACTGAAGCTACATATGATGAGAGAGAGCATCAAAATACGAGTCTGTGAATAAAAAAAGTAAAACTCAGACCAAAATAACAACACAAGCAGGGGATGGAGGGGGAGAGAGAAAATTACAGTAATAGATAGAAACAGTTTGCTATTCTGAGTCGTCTCATGTGAAAATCCCACATGATCAAAATGCCTGTCCTGAAGTTCATTAAGATAGACTTTGAGGAGCTAAATAAGTGTGTGGATTTAGCTGGGAGATGGTTCCATCCACCCACCTCCGAAAAACAGCTGATTCTCTGGGCTGAAAAAAAACTATTTGAGGAGATTAGATGCAGTGACACTGCAGCTGGCAACAGTGGGGCAGACCGGCTTTGAAAAATATGATCTTTGAGGTAGCCCAACGACAGTGAGCCAAGATACACAAGCTGAAGCTGCAGATCAGACGAGTGGATCATAAAAAGGGGCAGTGAATTAAAATGTCAAAATCATTCCGAAATAACGACAAAAGCAGAGCAGGGAAGGGATATAAAAAGAGGAGTAAAATATAGACGTGGTGTGTTATGGTGAGTCTTTGTATATGAAAATCCTTTGAGATCAAAATGTTGACTGTCTATGAAGTTAACAAAAAATAGACTTTGTAGAGCTATATCAGTTTGTGAAGTTGAGCATAGGGATCTGGCTCCATCCACCCACCTCCGAAAAACAGCTGATTCTCTGGGCTGACGGGGAAGGTGGGGTTGGCTTGTGCCGTGCCTCCATCATCTCCATCCACAGTGATGGCCAGACGACCTCTTCGTCCAATCAGATGCACCGTGTGCCACTGGCCGTCATTCAGCCCTGACCCTGTGGAAGGAAATAAACAGCTTAAAGCCATCTTTAATTAATGACATCTTTTAGTTACAGTTTGTTTATTTTCCACTGCATTTACTTAATTCCGTCCTTTTTATTGTAGAGACCAGAGAGGGTGTTTTAATACCATATCTTAACTGAGACAAATGAATCAGATCAGGTGAGAGAAAAAAAAATGTATACTGTATTTCCGGTGCTTGCGTTTTTATTATTTCACATTATACTCATATTTGGGATATATTACTATACCTTTTACTTCAATCAAACTCCACCATCTGTCCCAATTATCTCACACCTCTTCTCTGTCTCCCTAGCCATTTACAAGATCATCCAACTTCATTAACACATTGAATGTCTTGTACAGAGTGTCTTGTTTCTAAATTTAGGAATTAAAACAACATATTGTTACAGGTTTGGCGCTCAACGCATGGGAGCAAAAAAAGTGTTATTACGTTTCTGGCATTCAATGTGTTAATATAGAAATTCAATAGGTTACACCTGCTGCAGTTGAAAATGACCGTGATACTCAAATCCTTGGCAGAGATGTAACTACGTATATGCTTTAATTTTTAAAAAGTCATCAGGTTTGCATGCAGCTTCACTCTTTCAACTTCCACAACAGTGGAAAAATACTGTGTGAAGGACAGGATGCAGGGTTGTCAGATTGGGATTTAATTGATTAATTGAGTGGATTTTAGTGCCTCTTCGGGCAGTTTTGAAATCATCAGCTACATCTGGCAACCAGGTAGACCAGTAGGCTGGTGTCTTTACCAGCAGGGAGTGTGTGGGGCAGCTGAGGCAGTGCCAGGATGTAGATGTATGGCTCTGGCCTTTTGAAAATGCGAAAGGGAGAAATCTCATAAAGTCTTGTTGAACTTGCGGGCACTGTAAATGTTCAGAAGGTTACAGTATACTAAAAATTGGTGACGAAGCAGCCCAGTGTGTATCTCTTATAAGGGGTCTTACACACCAGAGCGGTAAAGCGTCGCGGAACGGCCGCGTTTTTTACTGGCGTCGGTGAAAATACACTGAAACATATCTGTCCTTACACACCAACCGGCGGTAGTCCAGCGTCAGCGGCGCGGGAGCTGTCTCCGCGCCGCGCTGCATTTGGAAAATAGAACTCGAGCTTATTTTTCACGCCGGCGACCGGCGGTGTCCCTTTCCAATGAATGGCAAAGTAGCATGCTAGCTTTGGCTGTGGGGAGGGTTTTGAACAGGACTGGCCGCGCACGCCGACGCTGTCAGTGTGAAAGGCAGAGAAAAACACACCGGCCGAAACTAAGCAGAAAGACCGCGTTCGTCCCGCGACCGCTCCGTTCCGCCTTGGTATGTTTTGGCCCTAAGAGTTGAACACACTTACCACAGATAAGATTATTTACGATTATAAAAGAATGTTTAACGTCCACCTTCCACTCATATGAAACATGGCATTTAGAGAGCAGCATTGCAAGGTTAAGAAAAAAATTTCACAACTAGTCAGACATATGGAGAGAGACCTTGGATTAGAATTTTCTTGAGGACCCTTACATGTCATACTGCGATAAGCCCCTTCAGTTGGCACAACTTAAAAAAATAACAACACATGGCAAGGTGTTAATCATTGCTTCAGAAAATAAAAAAAACTGCAAACATTTCAATCCATTTGATTTTTAAGAGCAAACAAATCACCAGAAAGATAAATAGAGTGATTACTGGAATCACCTGAGGTAACTCTCATTCAGAGCATGTATTATAAAATTGTTTTTAACAAAATGGTAATGACCGAGGCTTCTCAGCTAAAAAAAAAAAAAAGAATCTGGTCGCCAGAATGAGGGGGACCTTGGTAGTGTGGGGGCCCTAAGCCATCTGGGCTGAGCAATGCATCACTTTAGAATAGGAACCCTTATTCCACATCTGTTTTGACACTGTTCAGGGTTTGTTCACACAGTGTGTCGGGAGCTTATACACATTGTATTCTTCCACTTACTACTTACTAATAAAATAGAAATGTAGGCTTACTGGTCCTTACTAAGGTTATATTAGTAATAAATCCCTATTTGGGCATGAACAAGACATTTGTGAAGACATGCTTAACAACTGTCTGATTTTGCTTAGTACATGCCTTACAAGTTACTTACACAGGCATTAATATTGTATGTATTGGTGCTAATAGATGTATCCCTAAAATAAAGTGTTACCGATTGTTTTTAACAAAATGGTAATGACCAAGGCTTCTCAGCTAAAAAAAAAAAAAAATTCTGGTAGCCAGCTATCTAAACTAACTGCAGAAATAAGCCACGCGTTTGAGGGGGGGAAATGCATGTATTGGCAGGGCTTTGACTTTTTCCTTTTGATTTTTTTTAGTTGAAAAAAAAAAATTACAGTACTTGGCAGGATTTACAGGGTTTCCCTCCAAGTGCACACCACACTGGACTGAAATTAAGAGGAACCAAGACTGCAGTAAGGAAGATTTAGGTTAAATTACTTATTGGAATCACCTGCGTTAAGAGGGTCACAAAAAATGGCAAGGGGTTTGGCTTTTACTGAAGACAAATGTGACACTGACAGAAGTCACTACAGTCATTGGCAGCACTTTTATTTGTTTAATTTTTTTAAATATATTTCTTATCTTCCTTCTTTTTTTGTCCTTATTTCCAGACCTGCAAACTCGTCAAAGAAAAAAAGGTGACAGTCTCCAGCGGACCAACACCCCCCCCCCAAAAAAAATAATCGACGCAGAGCAGCACCATGGCAAAGCAACGGGGCCTACATAGCCTACACCACACCAGTAAAAGATATGAGGCAAATACTTAATTTCACCAAATTCTCTTGCTCTTCAAACCACTTTGAACTACCATAATCTATTAACTACACTCACTGGCCTCTTCATTAGGAACACCTCTCTAATGTTAACCCCCAAGGTTGTGTGCTAAGCCCACTCCTGTACACCCTATACACTTACGACTGCACCCCCTCTCACTCCAGCAATAGTATCATCAAGTTTGCTGATGACACCACCATCGTAGGTCTCATCTCCAAGGGAGACGAAACTGCATACAGGGAAGAGGTGCAGCGTCTATCGGTCTGGTGCAAGGAGAACAACCTGTTCCTAAACATCTCAAAAACAAAGGAGTTGATAGTGGACTACAGGAGGACAAAGGCTAACATTCAACCGCTGGTCATCGATGGGGCCTGTGTGGAGAGGGTCTCTGATTTCCGCTTCCTGGGCGTGCATCTGAGGGACGACCTTACTTGGAACACCAACACCACTGCCACCATCAAAAAGGCACAACAGAGACTGTACTTCCTTAGGGTCTTACGGGCTAACCATCTACCCCAAAGTCTACTGGTGGCCTTCTACCGGAGCTCCATAGAGAGCATCCTAACATACTGTTTATGTGTGTGGTATTCCAGCTGCACAGCAGCGGACAGAAGAGCTCTTCAGAGAGTGGTCAGCACAGCTCAGAAGATCACCAGCTGTCCCCTGCCCTCTTTAGAGGAGTTGTTCTCCTGTCGCTGTCTAAAGAAAGCCAAGCAAATCATCAGAGACCCCTACCATACTGGACATAAACTGTTTGAGCTGCTGCCATCAGGCAGGCGTTACAGGGCTCTGGGTACAAAAACAAACAGGCTAAAAGACAGTTTTTATCCAAAAGCAATCTACACACTTAATTTTGCACAGCTGACTTTTTAAAATCTTAATTATTTTTATACAGTTTATAGGTTCTTTGTTGATTTTTAAGCACCGTGAGCATCTGCACTTTACCAATTTCGTTGTACCTGTACAATGACAATAAAGTTTCATTCATTCATTCATTCATTCATTCATTCATTCATTCATGTTGGGTTGGATCCCCTTTTGCCTTCAGAACTGCCTGCACTGCCTACTCAGGTAGGCTGTGGCATTCCAACAAAGATAAATTGGTACTAATTGGGCCAAATAGTGTCACGAAAATATCCTTATCTTATTATATCTCCAGTCTGAAACATTGATATAAGGCAGGGTTGACCCATGTTTTCAAGTTGCTGACGCCAAATTCTGACCATTCCACCTGAGTGTTGCAGTAGATATCAAGACTCATCAGAGCAGGCAACATTTTTACAATCTTCTAAGTTAGTGTTCTTTATGGTGACACCCCCCCCCCCCCAAAAAAAAAAAAACCCTCCGGTTCTACATGATTCATGTGAATGACCTAATTGGCCGGGGAAAAGGTGACTGTCACCAAAAGGTGACGAGTTTGCAGGTATGTATTTCTGACAGGATACTGAAGGAGAGACAGGAAATGAGTGGGGAGAGAGAGATGGGGAAGGATTGGCGAATGACCCGGGCCGGAGTCGAGCCCAGGTCGCCGGCGTAGTAATCCAGTGCCCTACCGTTGGGCCATGGCAGGGCCTGGCAGCACTTTTACATTACATTACATTACATTTAGCAGACGCTTTTGATAAAAGAGACTTACAAGTACTTATAGGTTCTCAAGCTATGTCTTCACAACACTGGACTGAACCTCAAAGTGCCCCTGACCTGCAGTGATGTCGATGAGTACACGGCCGGCCTTGTGGATCTGCAGCCTGGCCCTGGTGTCCCTCAGGTACAGCCAGGTGCTGCCGGCCTGCTGCTGGAGGTCAAAGGTCAGCAGAAGCCCCGCTCTGTTCCACGTCCTGAACTCCAGGCTGACAGAAAGGTCGTCACTGGGCACGCTCAGTGGCAGCTGGAGAAAACTTCCAGGGCTGGAAAACGTTACCGGCACGTCTATTGGCTCAGTGCAGGTGAACGAGACAGCACCCTAGGGAACAGTATATGTGTGGAAGAAGCTGTTAATTCCTGTATGGCAAAAATAGGATTCTTCCATTTGCTCAGTAACACATGATATTGACTTAATGGTTTAATATGCCAATGTTGTCGAAGCAAGCCTGAGATATTTAGCAGTTGCACTTAAGACGTATTTAGCATTTATCGCTTTCATCTACTGTATAACACCTGGAGGCAAAAAAGTGTAAATTTCATCAGTGGTTGTCTCAGAAAACTCAGGTGTAACTCAGAAAATTACGTTATTGAACTACAGTAGGGATGCAAATGATCGATTATCATTAATTATTAGTTGATAGCCTTATCGATCGACTTACGATTAATTGATAAGCAGCATTTTTACCCCGAAATTTCAATGTTTCTCAAAAATAATCTACTAAACCCAAACATTTTCATTAAAAAGTGAGATAAAATACCACTTTTAAATGAATTCTACTTCAATTATTTAATCCAAAGGTGATTTAAATATCCCCACTATTCACACCCCTCTTCACACACACTCTTCACATGTCCAGTCTCTTGTCAGTTGAATTGTCGATTAATTGCGATTAATGTTTTTTTTTATCGATTAAGGCAATTAATCGCTTGCATCCCTAAACTACAGTATGTACTCTATTACAGTATATGCTGTACCTGACTTTCGTCTACTGTAAACCAGAATGGGGAAACGTTTTCAGGTTAGTAAATAAAGTAGAGATGCACAGGATCCAAGATCCGGTTCCGGATCCGGCAGCATAATAGGGCTTTTCACAGGATCCGGGTCCGGCAGGATCTTAAGCAGTGGATCCGGTATCCGGTAGGATCCTAAAAATCAGGATCTGGTGCATCTCTAGTTTTTACACAGCCTAGGCTTTTCAGTCAGTCTTTCATAACCCCAATCGCTGGATGGAGTGAAAGCCCTTTGGAAGCGGCCGTTGCAGGCAGTGTGGCAGTAAGCCAATGAGTCTAAAAAAATAGTTTGAGCCGACGTAATAAAAAGGGCCCATGTTTGCGAGTAGGCTATGTGTTTCAACCCTTTCGTAGGATCCGGTATCCGGTTCCAGATCCGGCAAGATCTTATGCAGTGGATCCGGTATCCGTCAGGATCCAAAAAATCAGGATCCGGTACATCTCTAACATAAAGAGTGACAGAATATGATCAAATGCAGAATACGTTGAATAAAAAAATGCTTTTAACTACCATCCAAAGTATATATCAGCAAAGATCACGTCTGTACATTTAACCTGATCTCCAAGGTTTTAAAACTTGTTTTTGAAGCCAAATCTATGCACATTCGGTGCATTGCCATGGGCAATGTGTGCAAAGCAGTCCATTTTCGTCCTGAAATTGAGAGCATTGAATGCCGGTCACTCACTTCTGCTTTACAAGTTTCTGTACTTGCTGGATGGACAGGAGAAGGGCGAGGTCAAATCAGGATATACTACTACAGCTTTAACGCAGCTTTAAACAAACAGCACTTTTCCCTGCAGAGCTCAACACAGCACTTTATCCGCCACCTCTTCAATTCAGACCCCACTCATTGGCAAACTGTGCACAGCCTCTAAGACCATTTTGTTTTGTGATGGCTCTGAAAAAAAAGAAAAAAAAAAACGAAAGAGAGAACAGCTGCCTGGATTGATCGTAGGCTCCATAGGTACCCTCAATAAGTCCCTTACCTTGGCCGGGCATTGCTGTGTTGTTGTATAAAGAACAAGAATGACGTGTTCTGTTTTTGTATTCTGTTTATAAATGAAAGTGAACGGCAGATGTTCAGTCCTCATGTACTCGAAAAAAGTTCCTCATTATAAAAAAGGGCACACCACAGACACTGGCCTTGTCACGCAGTGTATGGAATGCCATTGAGAGGATTAATAAAATATGAGATTAGATCAAACGGCAGGGGAAAGGGGATAGGAAACTTGTGTGGCAGTAAACACATCGATACATACAAGTCACAAGACAACGTACACGTATCTGCCTGTGCATTGGTGACAGACTGACTAACATCAGAGCTGCTGTTGATGTTGTTTTTCATTGTGTTGCAAGCAGGCAAATCAACTCCCACTAGCATGAAATTCTCTTCAGAAGCTTGGTGATGTGGGGGGGCGCTGTGGCGCAGTGCGCTAAGCCCCCCACATTTGGGCTTGCATGCCCACGGGGACCCCGGTTCGAGTCCGGCCGGGGTCATTTCCCGATCCCACCCCGTTTCTCTGTCCCACTTGCTTCCTGTCACCATCTCGTACTGTCCTATCAAAATAAAGGCATAAAGCCCCTAAAAATATATAAAAAAAAAAAATTAGAAGCTTGGTGATGTGTGTGTGTGTGTGCGTGTGCGTGTGCGTGTGCGTGTGTGTGTTGGCAACCTACCGTTATGGAGACATGACGTCCTTCCTTAGCCAGGTTGACAATGTTCATGTCATTGTACATCACGTTTTCCATGCAGCCAACAAAGTTCTTCTTGGAGAGAGTTCTCGACGCCGAAGGACCCGACACGCCACCGAAGCTAATCTTGGAAAAAGAAGAACAGGCTTTGTTATAATCTCCAACAGCAAATGAAGACGTCTCTGCGTAGTAACTTAAGCGCAGATAGGATCACCGGTGATCTGATTCACTGCTTGCAAAAAAACTCAAGTTAAATCATAACACCATAGAATTAGCATTCGGCCCAGATAGAGAAATTCTGAGGCATTCAAGGTTACAATGTTTTACTTGTGTACAATGCATTGTAGCCAAATAAAAATTGAAAAAATTGTAACCGTGCCTCAGAATGTTTCTATCTGTACCAAGTTTGAGAGCCCCCTACACTGATGAGCACCTAGGAAAAAAGGTGAAGATCCAGAAGCACTCCGATTTCATTGTTTGTGTTTGATAGCTATGACATTACCAAAAGTCTTAACTCAAAGACACACACGCAAGCACGGACACGTGCACATATACAGTACATACAAAGAGATGTACTGTATGTACATCATATGCATCTCCTATCACAGGGGTATTCAATTAAAAGTCACCAAGGGCCAGTTTTTCAAATTTTCTTCAGTGAAGGGGCCGAATAGAATCTGTATAACTGCGAGCAGCACGGTGTCTGAGGTTAGGGTGCGAAATAAGCGGATAGCTTTCCATATAGAACAGATATTCGCTTCTCTATTTCTTAGCAGCCTTAGGATGGTCTATTTATGACACTGTTTCATATAAGATTTCACTGTCTCATGTGAATGCATAGTAGAGATATCCCCAACCTGAAGTGTTAGCGATCGCAAATTATGCACAGACACATATAGCACACATACAGGTATTTGTTTCCATTTTGTTCTGACCTAAGGGGGGGGCAAAACCTTGTCATCCAGGGGCCGCATCTGGCCCCAGGGCCTCCATTTGAATAGCCCTGTCCTATCTGATCTGTGCTATTATTATAGACATGAACTATCACTGAGTAGATTACTACAGCTCACATGTAGTACATACAGAAGGAAATGAACAAGCTTTGTTAAAATCTGCAACAGTAACTGTAGACTTATTTTTCATCTAGTCTGAAAATATTTTTAGCTAGTAACTTTCATCTGCAAACAACCACGACAATGAAAGGACAAAAAAACAATCAGGACTGGAACTATAATGAAAACAAGCCCCTAGTACATTGCCAGTGCCAACAGATTAGTCCTTCCATAACCTTCAGCTTTAATTGCACCCCTATCCCGCAAAGGCTTGGCTATAGTTTAATTTCTAACCATGCTAATTTCCCCCCAAAATAATTCTGAGCATCAGGTCTGGTAAACTGAACTGCCAATTTCACTTTGACCCATTTACTGCACTGTATGGAACAGCAGGCAGGGATGGGAGTGGAGTGGTGGGTATTGAAGGATGCAGGCACAGAGAACGAGGGAGAAAAAGAACATAATATACTGAATTTGAAAAAAAAACACCAGAGTGAGTGACAACCAAAGAGAGAGAAATGGAGACCAGAGGGAGAGAGAGCACGAGAAAGAGAGATTGTGGATAGAATGAGAGTACAGAGTAGGGGGGGGGTACATGCACACACAGGGAATGATAGTGAGCATGAGAGTGAGAGAGTAGAGAGAGAGGGGGGAGAGAGAGAGAGAGAGAGAATTGGTGTGAAGAGACGGTGTGACTTTCGCAGGGCTGAGCATATGAGTGGAATGATGTAGCGACGGGTCATCAACCAGCAACACACCTCGCTGATGTCAGAAAGACTCAGGTGGCCCGGCACGTGGAGCTGCTGGCTGCTTTTGTCCACTGTAAGGTTGAGGTGTCTGCTGACGCGCTCGATCGTGACGGAGTGCCAGTGCTGGTCGTACAGAAGACTCCCCAGCGACGCAGAGGTGTGAAAGTCGGGAGATGAATGCTTGCCTGGGATGGTGGGAATGGAGAGAGAACAAAGTTGTAATCAATACTTCAAAAAATACAGTATATATCATGCACACTTATGGTGCACCATATATATTGGATTTAGATTTATCAAATTAGAAATGAGTACATATGTCCCCCAAAACAATATTTTGTCTCGGTTTTAACACTTAATATGTTGTCTTTTCACTATTCTCCATCTAATGAATAGATTGAATGTTTTGAAAATGATAGCATTTTGATTTTATTCACTGTTTACCAAACGTCCCAACTTCACCGGAGTTGGGGTTTGTAATACCATGGATGAAAAGTGAGTGCCACATAAAACAGAGAGAACCAAAATACTAAATACTAAAAGAAACTATTTCATGTCAATATGTTCATACACGGGTATGCATGCCATCAAAACATGTGCAAACACAACCATACGTCTAGACACATGTAAGTCTGTACATTTGTAGTTGTACATCTGTATAGTCCATACGCATCGACATAGTGAAAAATAGTAGATAAAAGAGAATATAGAGGAGAGGATACAAGTCATACTCTGCCAAAACATTTACATTGGTCACATGATTGAATGTATACATGGGTGTTTTTGTTTATAAACACGGTGTTGTGGGGAGGGGCAAGACACTGACAGCCAGTCACGTGAGCTAATTTTTTGACCGACAGCAATTTCCAAGAATCAGAGGTTGAGTTGTGCGCAGCCAAGGTCGCGCAGCCAGGGGAAAACAAAAATTTAGAACCTATGTATTGTTCAAAGGGATACTTAAAAAGAATGACCTGGACCTTAGCTAATGATATGGACCTTAGATATGGGCCTTAAATTTAAAAGCATGGCTTCCAATCTCTTTTGATATTCTTGGGACAGAAAAGAACATATGATCATGGTGTCTTGGGGCATAAGATGAGCAGTAAGGGATTACAGTAAGTACTGTTTTAAATAAAGAGGCTAATTGAAAAAGATGCATTTATAAATTAATTGTAACCAATGAAATGGTCTAGCCCATGGTGATAGAAGATTAATTTGTTGGTGCATATAACAGTGATGAAGGGTCAAGAATGGACACCTCAACAAAAATCTACATATCCTACTGTATTATGGACAACGCTTTGAGATTAAAGGTGTGAGCCTGTTATGTTCAGGTAAAGAGTGTCTGCATAGTCAATAATGATGGGAAATAAAAGTTGAGTCACAATTTTTAATCATGTGTCTTGTGTGAAGCAGTTAATTGAACTTTTGTGAAGAAGCAAAAAGTAAAGTGTACATGTTTGCCTTGCATTACAGTTACAATTCAAGGAAGTAAGAAGTTATGTCTACACATTACAGGAAGTAACAAGTAATGTTTTCACATTACAGAGAGTTGTCTTCACATTACAGAGAGTTGTCTCCACGTTTTCCTTTCTATTACCAACTCTCTGATTGTGTCAGCAGCACAGACCATTAGACCTCTCAACCGTTGTTCCTTACTCCTTTTTCACACTAGAGGTGAACTGCCTCCTTTTTCATTTTGTCCTTTATTCCATACTGGCCATGTTTACTGGCTCTAACCTTTGACCAGCACATCTCTTTCGTCGGTGTGTGTGCGCGCGCGTGGGCAATAAGAGGACGGCTGTCTATTTAAGTCTGAAGCACAGACAGCAAAAAGACCTTTTGAAGTGTGTGGTGCCCATAGGCCACTGCGCTCGGTATCTCCGCTTGCCTCCTAACAGTCATGGCTGGTGAAAAAGTGTCAAAAAATGAATGGCAAGCCACCACACCATCACACCCGGGGGGAAAAAACCCTTCTGTGGGCAGGAAACAAGCTAACAGTATGCACTGCAGTTCTCGAAATTAGACTGGACCACAGAGACCCATTTCATGTTCGAGTCCTATTGTACGGGCAAACAGACCATGAAATTTCTCAGTTGGAAATTACAGGAAGTGGCCGGTGACATGTCGTATAGAGACTTTACGCCATGGAGAATGAGTCAGACTCGCACATAAGAGAAGATTGGATGGGCAAAAAAATGGGAAAAGAAAATGAAAAATACAAAGATTAAATCATTCAGGCAGGAATTATAATTTTCTTTTCACATGTTAATTCAGTTCTGCCTCTGGCTCTCTTTGGATTCGTCCAACCAACCTCACACCCATTGAGAGGTTAAAAAAAATGTTAAGCTCTATGAAAGTGCCTTCATAGTGCTGACCTTTGGAACAGTGCAATAACAATACAATTGAACTTGAGGAATTAAGTGCCCCTCAATGGATATGCCATTTGACCTTGACTTATTTTACTGCATTGCTGCCAGTGCTGTACATACTGTATGCCAACTTGACCTCTCACAATGAGGGAATTTATCTTCACATTAAAGAGATAGACAAAACCATTTCTACAAATGAGCTGGGATCATTGAGAATGAAGGGGACTGTAGACTGGGCATACAAAGATACCGCCATAGAACAGAGGGACATGGAGTATGAAATCTAGCCTATTTTCTTTTTTATTAAGTGTGAGCTTACCTGGAGTCAGGCAGCGCAATGGCTGATAACAGGGACCAAAATGAATGCCCGAGTATTGTTGTGAAATGGCGACAATTAATGTCACCAGTGAAGAATGGATGGCATCAAAATTATGTTTCATATATACAGTGTAACTATTTGTATACACTGGCAAATTGTGTTGCAAAACGTACAGTGGAGTAAAATTGTGGAAAGGAGGACTGGTTTTAACCACAATACATGTGTTAGCAAAAGCAAGGTAAAGACCCAAGGCATACTGCAAATCCTGCAGTTCCTTCTCAAAATGATGACATCTGTCACAGTGTACAAATAATCTCGGCAACATTCAATGTACAGACAGCCATATTAATGTGTCTATATGTGCATGCAGGGCAGGTATAAATGTATGTGAAGTGTGATGAATGTTCCCAGAATACTATGCAATCACACATCTCATGCAGGACAGACAGTTCTGCACAACAAAACTGACATATCTGAAACCCAGCAGAGCAAAATGAGACAGTCAGGAGGATGGAAATGAGAATGGAGAAAGGGATGATCAGGGAAACAAACAGAGAAAATATGACAGATAACGAGGCAGAGCCAGAGAGAGGGAGAGAGAGAGACAGAGAGAAAGTACAAGAGAAAGAGAGAAAGTACAAGAGAATGAGAAAAGAGAAATAGAGAGAAAAATAGAAAGTGATATAGAGACAGAAGCAGACAAAGGGAGACAGAAAGAGAGAGAGAGAGAGAGAGAGAGAGAGAGAGAGAGAGAGAGAGAGAGAGAGAGAGAGAGAGAGCAAGAAAAGACAGAGAAAAAAAGATGGTAAAAAGGGATGTACAGAAAAACATAAACAGACAAAGGGAGAGAGAGAGTGAGAAAGAGAAAGAAAAGAGACACATAATCAGGAGAAGCGAGAGAGAAAGGCTTTGAATGTGGCAGCAGCTCAGCTGCTTTGTCACTCGATATCCCAATCAGCACCAGCCGAGCAACATGCAATCTCTCGTCCGTCATAACAACGGATGGCTTTAATTTTCACCTCTCTAGTTGGTTTGTTAGAGGAGGAAGAAAGGAATGGAAATGCACCACGCGACACACTTGTCAAGACCAGACCTGTCGAAAACCAGACACAACTTGTTTCCAAAAAGCTCTGAATTTCGTGAATATGGTAAGAGTGCCCTTAAATTATTTGGTACCGTTCACACATTACGCATACATAGAAAATGAGATGGGAGAGATTTACTCCTCAAAGGATGTTGCCGTAGGTTCCCTGGCATTGCATATTCTTGCCTTTTATAGACACTTAGCCTATTGTCATTCCCTAAGGTTGAGCGCTAAAGCTTTGAATACGGCTGTCAGCCCAGTTGTCAAATGAATCAATAAAAATGACTAAAAATGAAACCTTAAAGAATAACTCTGAATACATCCAAGGCACTAAGGTACGCGACACTCGTAAAAAATCATCACTACATGAAATGATGTTATTGGCAGGCAAATGGCAGAGCAATGACAGAACTGCCACTTCACTTAATCATAAACGCTGCTCTTGCTTGGGCTCTGTGGGAAATGATACCAATCCATTTCCCTCCCATGTCTATAAAATATTCATCAATTAACACTTCTCATGCTAATGCCCATACTACTATATCCTGGCTTTTTTTTTTTGCAAAAGTGCAGTTTGGTAGTATGGAACACTAGGGTGCAAAGGGATGTTATGCTACTGTGATTATGATACATGAGTCTGGATGACATGAGAGAGGCGTTTTGTCAGTAATTGCTTACTTTGTGTCAGATTTGCTAATTGCAAGCGTCTCTGTTACCAGCCCGAGATAATACTAGCATGTCACCTATTTCTGCATCAGTGATTTTGTTCCATTTTGAGCCTTTTGTGCTGTGGGATAAAGCGGAACATTGTTCTTCCCAGGAGATGGCTTCCTGTCAGCTCCACTGCTCCCATATTTCATAAATGTTTCAGTGAAGATTATTAAATTAAGAATAGGCAACTGTTCCAGGTGGACTGAACAAATATGTGGGCTACGAGGAATTGTGTCTTCAGAGGTAAGACCAGCGTCTACTGTAGTATGGCCTACTAGCTGAGCCTGGTAAGTTAGACTTGGCATCTAGTTCACTAGGCCACTGACTAGCTTTGTGTAAACCTGAGCACGTCTTATCATCTCCAAATATCTTCCCAAAAAGTTGATGCTATATTTTAATGTGCTGATGTTGCATAACTTTTGGAATTATATTTATGTTGAGACATACTGTATTTTAGAAAACACATTTAGCCATGATGGGTTAGCTGGCATGCTGACGCAGCTTGCTAGGGTAACATACATATATGCAGCATACACACATTACATTATATTACATTACACTTGGCTGACGCTTTTTTATTCAAAGCGACTTCCACTTATTTTTAAGTACAGGGTATTGGTTACAGTCCCTGGGGCAGTGTGGGGTTAGGTGCCTTGCTCAAGGGCACTTCAGCCATGGAGTGTAGAGGGGAGTGGTAAGGGTAGGATTTGAACCTGCAATCCTCTGATCTAAAGCCCATCTCCTTAACCACTAGGCCACGGCTGCCCCAAACAACACACAACCAGCACAACTATAGTTTCCGGCTATGGTTATCTCCCACCTGGATTATGGCAACTTCCTCCTGGCAGGTCTACCTGCTTGTGCAATAAAACCCACTGCAAATGGTGCAGAACGCAGTGGCATGTTTGGTATTCATCACTCAACCCAAAAGGGCCCAGGTTACTCCTCTACTCCTCTGCCCTGATCAAGCACAAGGCCCTAACGTGCCGGTGTGCCTATAAAGTGGAAAAGAGTAGAAGTCCGCGCACTGTGGCTCCGCTTTAAAAATTTATTCAGGCCATACAATTGCCACAGTGTGTGGACTTCTACTCTTTTCCACTATTAGACGCGCCTTTGTCCTGCACCTGGCCTCAGAGAGGTGGGATGTGCATATTCTTACTTTTATGAAGGATGTGCCTATAAAACCATCTCAGGAACGGCCCAGCTTATCTGAAGGACATACTAAGGCTGCATGTTACTGCCCGAGAGCTGCGTTCCTCCAACACCAACCACCTAGCCGTGCCCCTCTTTGATCTGAGCGATCCCAGTCAAAACTCTTCTGTTGTTGTCCCACAGTGGACTTCCAGTTGCAGCAAGACTAGTATCATCTCTCTCAATCTTCAAGAAGCAAGTAAAGACTATTATGACTATTTACTGCACTGATGCCCGAGCTGGCATAGACCTGGGGCGGACTAGGTAGGGTGTGTGTGTGTGTGTGTGTGTGTGTGTGTGTGTGTGTGTGTGTGTGTGTGTGTGTGTGTGTGTGTCTGTGTGTCTGTGTGTGTGTGTGTGTGTGTGTGTGTGTGTGTGTGTGTGTGTGTGTGTGTGTGTGTGTCTGTGTGTCTGTGTGTGTCTGTGTGTCCACTTAAACCTGTGCTAATGTACTTCAAAATTGACCCCAAAATTGACTGTGCACTTTGTATCTGCAAGTCTTGTATGTATTGCTACGATTATGTCCTGAATTGTAAGTCGATTTGGATGAAAGCGTCTGTCAAATGTAATGTAATGCAATGTAATGTAATGTAAGACACATAACAATTTCACCTCTCCATGAACTCATCAGATTACAGTAGCACACACACAGAGCTGTTCACGATATGGTGAAATGGAATGCTTCCAAAATCCATCAAGCATCAAGTTATGGTTGAGGAAGGGGTCTGTGAAGACAGGAACGGTCCACTTTGCAGACATTATCATTGAAGTGAAAGACTTCAGTATACCTTTCAAGTCCCAGCTGGTAGCAGTTAGCAAAGGATTGAATTGGAGGTTCGTCTGATGTCTCTCAGTCAAGCCACATACTGAAGAAGCCAGCCTGTACCAGCAGCTGCTTAACCTTTAAGAGTGTGGGTTTTTGAGCATTCTATAAAAAGAAGGCGTTCTATAACAATGCAAGATTCTACAATTCCATTATTGTATTGAATGACGCCCAGAATTCTATAGAACTGTCACTGCCCGAACATTCTGGTACCATTGACAGTAAATAGAATTATATCTACTGTCAATGGACGGTACACTCTTAATGGCTGAGTTTAAATAATCTACAGAATGGAATCTACGTAATGCATGTATATGCCGAGCTGAATGACTGTGATAACCTAAAAAGCACACTTAACATTTGTGCTTCCCTCTAATCAAAGGTCCCCCCACTTATAGCCATGGATTCCTCCATCATGGTTTCCTCCGTTTGATATTAAAAAAAATAGCAGATGCACTCTCTGACTTATCTATCTAGTCCTGGCTCAGGATTAAACTGCAGCTCAGCAAGCTCAAGAGGCACGACGACGTCTCTCTCGCCTCCAGTGTAGAGCTTCAGCTACACAATGCCATTAGCAGCGTATCACATTGCCAGTGTTGTGCGGAGAGTTGCTACGATCGGCGATAAGCGCTAAGAGAGCGGTCCCCGTGGGAACCGGCTGGCTGGCGAGCATCTCTTCCTCGTGCCGCATGGACAGATGGCATCGCCGAGCGAATCGGTCATCAGACTGGAGAGGAGAGGAGAGGAGAGGAGATGAGAGGAGAGGTGAGGAGAAGAGAGGAGCTCAGCTCGCACAACAAGCTTGCTCAGTCTCTCTCACACCTGAGGTTTTTTCCTTCCCCCTCTCTCCCCCTCTTTCTCTCCCCTTCCTCCTTGTCCCTCTGCTGCACCCCCACATGGGCTTGGCATGCCTTCACATCCTTGGCACCGCCTGGCATCATTAGTACAGGATACAGGAGGATGCACAGGAGATTTGCCAAGACGTGTACCTGGCCTGCCCTCAGTTGGCCCAGAGGAAGACGGAAGCCTCTGTGGTCCATTTCTGGGGCTTTGGTAATATAATCCAGCCCTACTGTCTTAAGTGCTTGTCAAGTCAAACAAAAAAATCACATCATTTTAGTTGCTAGAGTTTTTGTAATTCAATAATAAAAGCAAAGAGTGATACACAGACCCCCTTCCAAGTCACACACAGAGGACTAATGTACTCCCAGTAGCTACGGTACTGTAAATGTGGATGAGTGTGGAGTGTGTCTATACTAATAGAGGAGGAGTCCTGACTGACTGATGATGTAAATAAACTCCCGACTCCCTTCTAACGAGCCGTGGGAGGAGGAAATGAAATGTAAATGAGAAACAATGTGAAGGCAAAGGGGAAATGGCAGCTGGGTTACTAATGGTGATGACACTGACCACACAAGAGTTGTGGAGAGTGCATTTAAATGAGGACAAATATGAATTCATTTTTTTGTTTTACTGTCAATGTTGCCTTCTACCCATTTCATAAGAACATCACAAGAACCAGCCAGAACTAATGTACATGCACATGCACACACATTAATGCACGCGCAAGCGCATGTACATACGTGCTCACACACACGCATGCTCGCACACACACTACTGTTAATGCAGAGAGACCACAGTACCAGCATATTGTGGCCTGAGCCGTTTTTTATCTAGAGCTCTAGCATTCCCATTCATTAGCTACAGCAGCAGAGATATGAATAACTTTTACATGAACTGTTATCTTATTTATGCAGACCCATTCAGAATGTATGGCCCTCATTGTGTGATCGGAGAGAATCAATAATATAGAATATATAATATTTGATAAGTAAAACAGCACAATTACCTTTGCTCAGGTGAAATAATAGTTTTCCCTTCACTAGTTCCACCGTTACGCTCGGCCCATGCGTTCCTTCCATGTGGATGAGAGTGCCTGAGTTGAGCATGGTTTTGAACTTCAGGGACAGCTTGTCTTTTGGTGCTTGACTGGAGTTGGGGCTGAATTTGTAGAGCACTGAGCTACTCCCATCAAACTCCATCACATCGGACTCTACAAATACAAGATTAGGATGCCTTATCAGAGATGTATAATCAAACCAGCAATAGAGCCACCGTTCATAGAAAGGGAAAAAGTTAAAAGCACAGAATGCATTTGATCATTCATTTGTTCATTCATTTTATAGTACATCATATGCCCAGAAATGTCCATAATGGCTCCCCAGAGTGAAAAGTGGAACATCCCCGAGCATGAAATGTTTCTTAGGGCATGCTCTTTCTCTCTAATTTATAGCTCATTGTAACAAAGCAGTCAGCTCCCCCCTGTTATCCAACACTTTAAAATTAATGCACTCAACAATTCCCGGCAAGTTGTCAGACTTCAATGAAATTGAAATAACAGCACTTCAAACACGATGCATTAGCATAGCGTTCCACTTTTATAATTGAAGGGCCTTTGGTCTCCTTTGTTCGACTGTCGACACAAGATGATCAAGCGTCAACGCATTATGTGCAGCAGTGAAAAGCCGCCATTGCGCTTCAACTTGGAAAAGCTGTTTTATGTGCTAACCATCGTCCTTTCCTGGTTCACTCAGTTTCCTGGCTTAATTATCCAGTAATGACTCGGCAAAAAAAAACTGGCTTAAAAAAATACCACAATTAATAACAAGAGGCTGGACAGTTAATTTGTTGCCTGGATTCCAACAAATCTTTATGATTTAGGACATGGCCCAATCCATCAGCTATGTCCAGTTTCATTTGTGCCATAATGCTTCTCCTATCAGGAATGCCATTAATCATGTATTTATGTAAAAGCATATCATAAATCAGTCTTGCAGCCCCTGTTAGTCCAAGGGTATTCGTATAGACTATATTATATAGGGCCTAGAGAAAAGTTCTGTAGATGTGAAGGAGAAAATTAATCTCTGGCTTAACCCAGATTTGTGTTAGGGGTGCATTAGTCTTTCCTTTCTTCCCAAATCAAGAAAATAATAGACAAAGTAATAGACTAAGTGCAGATAAAGAATGGGGGGGGGGGGACATTTTACAGCAGTGATATGGAATGAATCCTTCATAGTGAGTTCATCATCCAAAATGGCATGTTTTCAGTTTGTGAGCCTCGTATGCTTTTGTCTGTGGCATACTTCAGTCTGTGAGCATTTTTGCCTACTCTGTCATTTTATGCACCATAAAATACTTACTGTATTGACAACCGTATGCTTCCAGTCTTAACCCAATCCTTCCATTAGGGTTCCAGTCCAGGGGAACAACTCTTAGGAATCGAGCGAACATGGGGTGGTGCAGTTTGAATGGCACAACACTGTCAGCATTGGTGTTCCCTGAAAACACCTGCAGAAGATGTGATTAAAAAAAAGAAATGACAGCATTCAGTTGAGAATTTCACCTCACAACTATGTAACGGAGGCTAACTAGCACAGAAGTTGGCGTGGAACGTTGGTAAACCTCCCTCCGATAGCTTCATACAGTCTCGCCCATTGACGAGGATGCAGGTTCGATCCCCGAGGGGGGTGAACAGGTGCAAGATGAACTCCGTCACAACTACAGTAGAATGCACTCTGAGAGTGAAGACCTCCGCCAAGGAAGCTGTTTGTTAGAACATTTGACTATGTTACACCCGATTTCTGTTTTAAGTCTTTCTGCCTTCTTATTGTGGAATGTCTACATTCACCCTGGCCACTAGGGGTGTCTAGATTTGTACACTGTAACAAATAGCTGTTAATTTAGGGCAATTCTGCAACAGCATTCTACTGTTTTTTGAAAAAACAGACAACTACTGTGAAAATACTACTTTGAGTCAAGTATTGAGCATAAACAGTAAGTACTGCACAATAGCAGCATTGGCCGTTGTGGAAGCAACCAAAATATTTTAGGCAGCACCATTGAAACCCTATCATCCTCCACTTGTCCGTGATCGCCATCAAGCTGCAATAGCCTACCACCTGAAGAACTTAAGTCATTCTCACTGGTTAAATATTCTCTGATACTAACAAGCATTAAACAATTTCTAAGGAAACTACAATACTTAAAAAGTGTTTGATGCAGCACATTATGATGATTTTCATCACTATGATTTTGATATGAAAGTGTGAATGGCTGAAACATTTTAAGAATTTGAACACTCTTGCAACAAGCAGCCTCTTCTAAACCAATCTGCTAATCAGTGCCTGGCCTCACCTGAGTAGGGCTGTTATGCCATTATTCAATTACGGGCGTCACCTGCCAAGGGCCTGATGACTCTGGTCACATGGTACTCTTGCACCTGTATATAAATCTGGACTATCAACACTTCAGTTGCTTGCCTGCCTGCTGGCTGGCCTGCATGGCACAGCATAGCACTTGCTTGCCTACAAGCTTGCTTACATGCTTGCATACTTTCCTCTTTGTGAAAGCTTGCTGTATGTGGCATCATTTGTGGCATTGTTGCATATAATGTGCCTGCTGCAAATTAGGCATTGCTTTGAGAGCTAGCTTGTAGTGCTGCTTGTTTGCTGTGCTACTTGGTGCAAATTAATTTTTTAAAGACTTACCAATGCTATATTCATCATTGGCTCATCAAGAGATACAGTAAAAAGCCCACCTCGCACACTATCATTGTAACATAGCACTGCGTACTCTGAAATTTTATTCATGCCCACACTTTCAAAGGACCACCGCCAATCATTTTCTCAATACAGCATAGCGCCATAGTATCATGCTCAAGGCACTCCAGTCATGGTGAACGATGGGAGGGTGGGGTGGTAACATGGCCAGGGTACCACAGTTATGGAGAATGATGGGTGGGGTGGGAAGTTGCCATGCCGAATACAACTATGACCCAGTATTTGCCTGTCATCACACAGTACAATTCAACTTTTTAACTGAAATGTACTGTTATTTTACTTATACTACTGCATAAATATTGTAGAGCACTTTTAGTTTAACAATACTAATACTGTGAACGTTCTGTAGAGTACTGTTATTTAACAGTTAAATTGCTGCTGAAAAAATGTTATATACTGTGATACATTAAACAGCAATGAGCGGTATTTCATTTTTGGTGTGAACAGTAGAATTACAGGTAAATATAATTGCCAGTAACTGCCGTTATTTTGCAGGGAAATTTTCTTAGAGTGTATGTTATCAATGGTGAAGGATCTTTTAAAAAGTACAAATTTCCAACAACTCCTCCAAGTTTCATCCAAATCCGTTGATGAGGTTTTGAGTTATCCTGCTCACAGACAGACAGACAAACAAATAGACAGACAGACAAACCAACGCGACCGAAAACATGACCTCCTAGTAGGTAAAAAGCTAGTTAAAGCATGCAGTGAGTGATCTTTATTTCCCCCCTCTCTCTAAAATCAACCTGTGACCTTGGTCTGATTAACCTTATTAACAAGGTGACAGAGCTGGTCAGCTCGTGATTCAGTCCATTAAAGGTCTGCTCCATTCAATTACTCTCCACAATGACCCATTAAGTGTGCATGCTGCATACACATATTGAGCTGTTCATTCATTTAATAATTTTCCATAATAGATAAATAATAGCAACACTTCACAGTGTATTAATTTGTCAACACAACCTTCAATATCAATTTAATGCTTTAAATCAGGTGGTGTCAAATAAGGCCCAGGGGCTGGGTGGGACCCACCAGATGGGTCAATCCGGCCCCAAACTTGTAGAGAAAAAAAACCTATAAGGATGTCAAAAAAGAAGTAAAACTCTAGCCTATTATAACGTTTGAGATGATCCACTAGCAATATGATTCCGATTTGAAACAGAAATGTGCAATATTTTGTAAATTCGTTACATGTCTGTTCCACTTGAGATCAAATTGACTGAATGTGACCCCTGAACCGAATTGAGTTTGACACCCCTGTTTTAAACACTATCTATGCTACGGAGTATTTTTTGATGTAGGGAATTTTACTTGGTACTTTTACTTTTACTTGGCAGCTTCCTTAACACTAAGCCCAGTGTAGCATGTGTGAGCAGCGAGGATCAAGTCAGTATGTTTCAGCAGCACAGTGAGAGAAATTCACTGTGGTGTTGACCTGGGAAAGTCGCTTGCAACAATGCAGGCAGCCAGCGATCGATACGAGTGCTCTGTACTTTCTCACTGCTTCTTCTGCTATGACTTCTCTTTCGGGATCACTGGACCCTGCATGCCCAATCACCCACCCTTTTAAGAGAAATCAATACCCAGAATGCTTCACACGCGACATGGAAAATAAAGGGGAAAAAAACCCACAACATGAATTACACGTGCTGACATTACACCTGTATTTGACAGTAAAAGATATTCAAGGTTAACAAAAAAGCAAGTTATGCGTTATGGGGATTAAGAGGAGGAAAACACACACAGTTAAGGAGGTTTTTGTAATTCGTTTAGCACATCTGCTTTGAGTTGTGCCTGAATACACAGACTTCCTTAGCGATGGTGTAATTCAGGGCTGAGTAACAGCAGCCTCAGTGTCTTTGAAGGGATCAGCCGGCTGGGGAAGCGAAGCGTTAAAGTTGAACAAATTGCAGTGTCTCCTGCTGAGGCACCCAGACAGGGAGGCATCTCATTTGCTTTTAAGTGCCCTTTGAAATGTGCTATGAGTCAAGATGCAAAATAAATCCATTGCACCATAATCTCTCCTGTCCAAGCTTCGTGTCAGAGTGACAAGGAGAGTAGAAGGGCAATCATAACACCCTAAAATGCGCAAAAAAAAGTATATACTAAACTTCAGACAAACATGACAGAATATGGACAATGTTTGTGAGTCATCCTTTTCTCACATGCGCTGCCTGACGTGGACTGTAATGGGAGCACATAGCCAGAGAGCTGTGTGACTGGCAGGGCCAATTAACTTCCCTAGCACAAAGCCTTCTTAGGGAGCTCCTCTAATGCGGTCCAGGCTGCAAGCTGAGGTATATGTAACGTTAAAACAAAAACTGCCAGGAGACTTCACAGGGGGAGCTTTACCATGAACAAAGAGCTTTTGGCTTTTGTTTTGTTGTGTCAGTAGCTGAAAATATACCACACGGAGAGGGTGAAAGTGAAGAAAGCTACAAATTCTTAATTGTAAGCAAAGTATGAGAAGTCATGTAACCTAAGGTGCTTTGTGTCTCATTAACACACGACTTTGTTTTTTTCGGTCCACTCCAACAATTCAAGGTCAGTGAGGATTTGAAAGAGAGAGAGAAAAAAATATTGTTGTTGCTGTTGTTAAAGTCCCATGAGATGTAGAGAAGCAAGAAAAATAAAACCAAGAAGGAAGCCAACTGGGACTCTGTCCTGTTAATGTAGCGGTGACACAACTACACATACACGACACACGCATAGAAACACACACACACACGCATACAATCCCCCCCCTCCCACACACACACACACACACACACACACACACACACACACACACACACACACACACACACACACACACACACACACACACACACACACACACACACACACACACACACTCAGAAACAGACACAGCATGCCGTACAGGAAAGATAATCTTGCAGGCAGGCGTCTGCCAACTCACTCCGATGCTGTCTTCTTGTCGATACTGTCTCCAGTTATGTCCCGTGTCACTGAACATGAGCTGGTAGCCGGTGACCCAATCCGAGCTGCCATATCGGCCCTGAGTGGCGATGGCTGTGATTTCGGTCGGCTCCCCGAGGTTGATCTCCAGCCACTGGTACTTATTGGAGTCCAGCGGCGACCAGCCTCCAGCTCCTGTGCAGTGGAAGATATTCAGGCAGACAGATGTGTGGAAGTGTCAAAAGTAGATTCAACACTTAACATAGTTGTTACATCAGTTTTTCCACTTTAAGGAATGAGTTAGACTGTAACAGTGACCCTTAAAATGAAGTGTTAACTTACCGAAAAGTAAAAAGCCTGCCACCAATTTGATTCAACCAGCTCAGATTCAACTGATCATAACACAGGCACACTAGTCTACACGTAGGCCACAGTTATTGTATGCCAACTACTCACTTGCTACGTGTACATGATGTTTTTGAATCGGATCTAATAGATCAGATTTAAGTAGATCGGATTAAGAGTTATTTTGCGACGTGTATACATGGCAATTTCACTTAAATGCGATTAAACGTCTGGGGAAAATAAAGCATTGCGATTGGACTGAGGACGCACGTGCTGAGTGAGCCAAATAAGGCGTGGGGGCGTGGTCGCCAAACCTCCGGGGAACTACTGGGACACAAGCTTATCTTCAGCCCGAAAATGAATTCCCTCAGTGGACTCAAGGCTGGTAAAATCCCCTTTGGGTCTGGTTCTTTCAAATGCTAGTTAGCACCCTCCTAGCTTAGAAAAACGAACTGGTGAAAGGGTGATGTGGAGTAACTTTGTTGTGCTTCATTACTTTGTGGGGCACTTTTACACCAATATATGGAAGCCACAACATTTATAGTCGCTTAGGGACTTTAAATTAAGCAAAACTTTCATGTGAAAATCAACAGGAAGTGCCGCCATCTTTTTCTCACTGACAAAGAGCACGGGCTCTTGGCGCCATCGTGTGGTCAACGAGCATGCGTGGAACGACCGGATTTATTGTAATTCTGATTAAAAGGTTACATGACAGAGGAACGTGTTTAATCGGATTTAAAAGAGGAATAAACCACCCACTTTAATCGGACTTAAGTTTAAATCGGAATAAACTTAAATCCTGTTTGGTAAGTGTTTACATGATGTTTTTAAAGTGGAATTAAGTTTTAATGAGATTTAAAGTGAGTTAAATCGGATTTAAATGCCTCATGTAAACGTACCAATTGAAGTCACCTGTGTCGACAGCATACCGTGACAGGGCTTTTTACATTCTTTTTCATTTCTTCATCCACTTTTTACATCTACTTTGACAACTCTGCAGACTGTGTGAAGAACACTGAAATGAGATCCAGTTTCAGTGACCAATTTAGGCAGGTGCAGTGGATTTGAAGGACACCTCAGGGAAGGCACCTGATAAGGACTCGGAACAGCATGCTGTGCAATTAGCAAAATGTTGACCTGAACGCTAAAAAAAAAGTCTGAAAGACACTGCACGACTGAGCTCATGCCTGGAGGGAGACACAAAGCACCCTCAGCATAATCTGACTGTTCTCTTAAGCGCCTCGCAATCAAGTGAACTAGACTTGCTAATGTGCACTTTTTGTATAGCCAGCAGCAGGTTGTAATCATTGTAACAGCGGGACCACGAACAGAGGTGGACAAACAGCAAGTGTTCAAACTTTCCTCTGACCACCAATGATGCGATAATTGATACCATCGCATGGCATCATGGATTCTTTTATATATTCACTCAAATGATGCCAAGACATACATTTAGCATGCTGAGTTCATGGAACAGAATGAGAAGTACTGGTTTAATATTCGGCATTGTTTTTTTCTCACCTGCACCCCTGGGATACAATTCATACCCGTTAGAAGGCACTTCTATCTAGAGGCACTGCAGTAATCGGCTGTTGCTGTCACAAAATGGGCCGAGCTAAAACGGTACCCAACCGTGGGCTTAAATACTTAAAGTGCACGCTGCCCACATGCATTCCTGCATTCAGTGGAAATGGATCTTAAATGCCATAATTGCATCACCTGCAGCTGTCCAATTGCCTGAAATGTCGACATCTCAGAGAGACAGCTAAATGGTTGACCACAGGTTGCTCAGCCATTGCCGGCTTTGCGCCTTATCATTACCTAAAATGTAAGAATGCAAATTACATGGGCTGATCTTCTCAGTGTTCACATTTAGTGAAAGCAATTTAGAACCACCACCACACCCACACAACGCATTCACAATGTCATCAAGGAGTGAAATGCACTCTCAATAATGGAGGGATGCACAATAACTAACGGGTGTAAGCCTGACAAAGTAGACTGGAGGAGGATTGACTGAATATACTGACACAATATTGTTATTGTTTGCGTGAAAATTCTAAAATTGCTGCAACATACTGCAAAGCCCCAATTTGGGTTAGATTTCTCCCCCCCTCTCTCTCTCTCTCTGCACACTTCACTCATATGGTCAGTATGGATGGTTACATACGGTGACTACACAAGTTTTTATAAGTGTTTCATAACCTGGAGCCCAAGAACAAAATGTGCCCTTTTTCCTATCCTCTCTCTCTCTCTGGACAATGTCACAGGTTATCTGAGGCTAAGCCCCATCTGCCTAGCTACAGCAGGTCTTGTCTACAGTGGCACACTCTAATTGCCCAGAGTGTGACTTCTTAGGAGAATTAGATGCGTGAAATAGGGTATTGATTATGTCTTTAGGGCCAATTTCGTGTAGTACTTCAGTAACAAAAGACAGCCTTTATGAAAGGAAAGCACAATTTTTTTTTTTCCATTATAACCGCCTTTGTAGGGTTTGGCTTGAAACGCAAAAATTCTGTTATGTAAACAAAAAAGCCGACCTGAACACATTTTAGAAAGGAAAGAGAGATCTTCTAAAATTCCTACCAAACATGCTGCATCTCATGTAGCACACAAAATTACTAGCAAACGTATGAGTCAGCAAAAACAGGCATTGTCATAAAATAGCCTTTTTCAGTTCTTCAAAGAATAGTCAGGGCAATAAACTTTTTGAAGAACCTTTTGAGGCCAACCTACCATAACATAACATACAACATATGATCACATATTTTTCCACAAAATAGTTACAGAATGTAAGACGTGCACAAATATCCCGTTCATTGCAACGAGCTGTCAACAATCAACAGCTTTCCATGCTGCTAAAGCATTCCCATATGTTGTTTATGCTCTGCTGTAACAGGCCTATAGAGTTTTCATAAAAGCTTTCCTTGATCTCTTTGGCGTATTTCTCAAATCATCATTCATCATGCTGCTTATGTCTGTCAGGACAAAAATTCTCATGCACGCTTCAACACACAGAACATGCAGCAACTGTGACGACACAATTCAGAACATGGCCAAGAATTGTGCTGCTTTGTTTGTCTGTATATATTCGAGGTCTCTTCTGTGCATGCTTACCTGTTAAAGGTAGCATGAGATAGGGGACTATTCTCAACAGTGCTGCTATAAAGAACTGATCATTTGAATCTTTTTTGTCAATTCAGAATATGACCAGGAATAGTAAACAACTTGACAGGTAGGCTACACAATGACATATGGTTTAACCGTTAAGGGTGTAATTTGATGAAGAGTATAATATTATTTTGACTACAGTAACGTTTATACTGTATACAAGTAATGTTTCAGATTTGCTCACACAGCTGTAGGTAATAAGACAAGCTAATTTGTGTGCAGGCAACAACAAATCAGCAATTTGCTCAAAGGAATGAGGAACAAGCGCTGTGTAGTGTTTCTGCTCTGATCTCAGAATTATACAACAAAACAGGAAGGACACAATTGGAAAGTTACAGACAAGAGCTATTTCCAGACATGTAATGCCTCAGTATTCTGGATGACAATGATTGTGCATTTCATGCTTTCAACTATTCTAAACTGATTATTTCCTCCAATTTCCAGAGCCCGTAATAGAAGATGTATCACTCTCTTTTCAAAGTACAAGATATTTTCAAAGCTTGGCTTGATTAGGTATGGTGACACAAACAAACAAGACCTGGGTTATTGTAGCTGCCTTTTGAGCACTGTTCTCTTTTAATTCACTACTAAATACAAGTTACCTTACCAGTATTATTGTCCGAGTTATTAAAAGAAGTCATATGCTCGTAACTCTAACCAGTAGCCTCATGTGCTCAGTGACTGCCAGTGGAACGATTCCAGACTATTTGAAAATACATTACTACCATAGTAGTACACTGCCACACCATAACACATAGCATTTGGTAATATACACTGTAACAAATAGCTGTTTATTTACGGCAATTCTGCAACAGCATTCTACTGTTTATCGAAAAAACAGACAACTACTTTGAAAATATCACTTTGAGTCACATATTGAGCATAAACAGTAAGTACTGCACAATAGCAGTATTCGCCGTTGTGGAAAAAACTAGAGATGCACCGGATCCTGATTTTTAGGATCCTGCCGGATACCAGATCCACTGAATAAGATCCTGCCGGATCCGGAACCGGATACCGGATCCTACAAAAGGGTTGAAACATATAGTCTACTCGCACACGTGGGCCCTTTTTATTACGTTGGCGCAAACTATTTTTTAGACTCATTGGCTTATTGCCACACTGCCTGCAATAGCCGCTTCCAAAGGGATTTCACTCCATGCAGTGATTGGGGTTGTGAAAGACTGAAAAGCCTAGGCTAGACATGCACCAGACCCTGATTTTTAGGTAACATGCCGGATACCGGATCCACTGCTTAAGATCCTGCCGGACCCGGACCCTGTGAAAAACTCTATTATCCTGACGGATCCGGAACCGGAACCGGAACCGGATCCGGATCCGGTGCATCTCTAAAAAATAACAAGTTATTTTAGGCAGCACCATTGAAACCCATTCATCCTCCACTTGTCCGTGATCACCATCAAACTTCAATACCACCTGAAGAACTGAAGTCATTCTGATTGGTTAAAGATTATCTGATACTATCAAGCATGATGAAACAATTTCTAAGGAAACTACAATACTTAAAAAGTGCTTGATGCAGCAAAGTATGAGTAGCACATGCATTTTGATAGTGATGAAAGTGTGAATGGCTGAAACATTTTAAGAACTTGTAACACTCTTGCAACAAGCAGTCCCATCTAAACCAATCTGCTAATCAGTGCCTGGCCTCACCTGAGTAGGGC
>NC_085868.1:12030059-12070059 GCF_034702125.1 Engraulis encrasicolus | reverse complement strand
GACACAAGCAGTCTATCAGACGGTGAGCTCAACATATTTTTCACTTTGAAACAGGAGGGTTTTTTGACTGATGACATTTTTTTCGCATCAGCAGTCTCACAAAGGCTGCTTACTTTCATACCCAAAAAACACTGCATTCAAAATCCAAGGGCCAGGCATACTGTGCTGGAATGGGACAAATTTGCACTGAAATACCATTGCACAAATTCGGAAACATTTTATGCAGTGCATTTGTTGTGGAATAATGACCCTGCTTTTGACATTTCGAAGTGTGCAAAAGGTTAGTCTTAAAGACCGCTACAGTTAGACGCTGCCATTGACCCTGTGATAGGAGTGACCAAATGCAACGACCTTTCCTCACTACTGACAGGACATAAACAGGCAAGTTTGAGTCAAATTGATGAAAAAAAACAATTGCATACTGTTCAGGGGTGAGTTTCTCAAAAGAGAAGTTGTTAGCCTGTTAGCAACTTCGGTAGTTGCCAATGGGAAAATGCATTGAAAACAACAAAGTAGCTAATGGAGTAAGCAACTTTGGTTTTGAGAAATGCACCCCAGCCTTGCAGGACTGCAACGAACACTCCCCAAAAGAAAAAATGTCTCCATTTATAAATAGTATATGAACCAGGAGGATCCCACGAGGGCTACATTCATGGATGATAATAAAAGGCTAATCTCCCAGTTACGATAAATCTAGTCTCTGAAGTTCACTTCCTGTCGTGTAAACATTGTGCTCTTCTTTCCACTTTCCTTTCACTGCATAGAAAACATGAACATAATCTAAAGCTACATATTTTTTTACATTTCCTCTGAAGGGATAGTCTCAATGCCTTTTTTTTTTTACTCTCGACATGGAGTCTCAATGCTTTTCAGGACAAAAATGTTGCCTCATGTCTCAACCCTCCTCTTGGCAACAGGAGAGGCTGGGAGGTTACTGCAATGACAGGTCAGTGGGGATGTGCCAGCAGGGCAGAGATTCAGTATCAGTGTCATCAAATTAGATATTCAAGCCAGACAGTTAGCCGTCCAACAGTGTGATGTGCAATGCAATGCAATTGCAGCAAAACTGAATACGTTTTTTTGAAAAACCAAATGGAGTGTGTCCCAAAATTGAAATGTGGATAATTTCGGGACTGTTACATCTGGAAAATTTCCAACTGGTACCGGTATCACCAGAGAGACTGGATAATACTCCTAGAATCTCTGGTATCACCGTTGCTTTGTAGTGAGTGGTGCACATTCCCTTGACAGGCCTAGAAAGGGTTTTTTTTGGCAAGAGATAAGTGGGAAAATAATCTATACTGGTGGGGAATGGGTGTTTGGGTTATCAACTCCATCTTCACTGACGGCAAGCTAAATATACAACGCCATGAGCGCAGCTCTTCCTGCACCCCCTCCCATTCCATTCTCCTCCTCAGATGGGCCCTCTACACTTTTGACAGCATTAGGTAGGCTATTCAAAGAAGCAAATTCATTTAGTCACTGTTTTGAGGATGGACTTGATTGCCATTCAAGCCTAGATTTGGCTAATTGATTGCTAGCATATCAGAGATAAACAATTTACGCTGTTGAAGCAGCTCCATTGTTAGCTTAAATTATACTAATGTTCCTTTCACAGAAATAACACATTTAGAGTGTCGTCCCCGGTACTCGTCAAGCATTATTGATAGATGAGCTCAGAGCTTCAAAAGCAGCATTGAAGCATAAACACCCTCTTGTTGTTGATTAGATAAAACTGTCCAAACACTTTGTTCATTCATTGAGTCAGGGCTATGCAAGGGTGGTGGTGTTTCTTTCTTTAACGCATACTGCGGCTGAAACCACACAATAAAAGCAAAATGAACATCTTCTATTGCATATCCACCAGTGTTGCCAGATGGAAATTGTTGAACTATCGTACCAAAACCTTGTACACAAACCAAATGTTTTTTTAAGGCATTATGGAATGACTGACTTAATCCAAAGCACTCTCCTCCGAGTCAAGGTTGACGTTATATTAAAAACCCTTCATTTCACATTGGGGTGTATGCTCTGACGAAGGCCAGACGGCTGAAACCGGTCGGCGTTTTTATATTGGTACACCCCAATGTGAAATAAAGGGTTTTAAATATAACCTTGACTCAGAGAAGAGTGCTTTGGATTAAGTCAGTACAGAGGACAAAATTATGGTACAAATATTATTTTTGGGCACCAATCTGCTCTCTACAAGGAAATATAGTAGGTAATGGGCTAAAACCGTAAAGGAAAAGCAATTGTGGCCTTCATGCTTTGTTACAACTTAATTGAACCAGGCAACTAAATGAAATTCGCAATTTATGTTTAAAAGGAGAAATAACTCAATTAACTATTTTGGAGTGACAATGGTATAGACAAATGACCTCTCTGGCACATAACAGTCTTTCTCGTAAGTTCAAATGGCCAGTTCTCTGTATAGTGAGACTTGAAATGTCTCAAAAAAGAGGAAGAAAAGGAGTCCACAGGATATGCTTTGCCAAGTCCCCTTTAAAAAGAATATGAAATAGGTAGAGTGTGCATTCCCTCTGAACTAGACCAGAAGCTGTGCTGCATTCGTCTACCAGTCTGGCCTTTTCAAATCCTTTCTTTGAATGTCAGTGTTAGACTTGCCATTATATGAAAAAGCCCTTAATAGTTTCAGGGTACACCTTAGAAACCTTTCTGCTTTACTTGCTGGAGAAGATAGTTATGAAGAATAAAAAAACAGCTCACATACTGGTGAAATTAGCTATGGCCTTGGTGTTTGCACTAGTGTGTGTTATGATTTAATTACCATGTTCAATCAATCACCTAACCTACTGAACTAGACCAGAAGCAGAGCTGCATTCTTTGGCTAGTCTGACCTTTTAAAATATTTTCTTTGAATGTCAGTCTTAAACATGCTGTTACATGAAAAAGCCCTTCAATAGTTTGAGGGTACACCTTAGAAAGATAGGGAAGAAGTTTCTTTGTGGCATATTTACGCTCAACAAAGTCAATACAAAAAATCTAGCTCTCATGCTGGTATGGCCTTGGAATTTACGTTAGTTATGACTTACGTAATTAGCCATAACCATGTTCGATCAATCACATTGCATCTAACCCCAAGATGTGAAATGCCAACCTCTTTTCCTGAGGGCAAAAGATGAGACAGGAAAAAAACAACGTGGGGAAATAAAAGGCGTGCTTTATCTCTGATCAGTCTGACAGCGGAACAAAACAGTCTGCACATGTGTTTTGGCTCAGAGACCAGTGTTCCTGTGAAGGACCAGATGCTTGTCTAATGAACTACGCATTTGCTCATCAATAATTTACAGTTTTTCCACCTGGTTGCAATTGAGAAGACACTGTATAAATACAGCCATCCAATGAAATCAACATCTTGTTAAGGCAAAGGTGGCATGCTGTATGTGCTTGGGCATATGGAAGCATTGCGTTTAGATGATAATTAAGCCAACGGAACACAGCAAGCCTTATTTTACAGTGCGTGACTGCTCTGGGTGACACTAATAGAGAGTCTACACATTTATGAGCTGTAATGAGCAAACGATTGGGAGATGGGAGATAAATGTAACCGTTTCCTTTCTGAGCCAAAAGATCAGATCAGATTTGCTTAGTAAAGGCAAACATATATGAACCCCAAAAAAAGATCTTCTATTCTGTTAGTGTCATGACTGCTCTGTTGTAAAAGTATTATTTGCACGCTGAATATTGTTAAAACCTGAAGAGAGACCTGACTTCAGGCAAAACAATCTTTTGATAGCGGTTAAAGAATGGATTTGTGTGACCCACAACCTATCCCCTTTCTCTCTTTTTGTGTTTCAATGGGGTATTGTTTCATTTTTTTAAGTTCACAAGCTAATTGCAAGTAAGTAAACCTATACTTGCAGAATGCATTGATTATTATTTGTAAAGAGCAGCAACTTGACTATGAATCTGAATTAAATTACTTGACAGACTCTGGATGTTGATCGTTCACAGGTTCTCTGATAATAAAGAGGAGCATATACTCAATTTCTTCAATATTTTAATTGATACCATATTCTGAATCTCAACTGCATAGACCTAATAACAGGGAAGGCCAATGCTGTTATTGCTGTTTTACAGAAGTAAGGAGAGTGAACATCTTGACACAGAAACATACAGTAAAGTCATTTTTCATGCACTAGAGTGGGAGTGTATGGCTGGTTATAAATGACTTCTTACTACTTCATGGTAGTAGCACCACCTATTACCATACATTACAAAGTTTGAAATTGGACCAGTGCTGGCTGGGCCGCCCCCACACACACAAGAGTCTGGAGTTTAGTCAGCTACTCCATTTACTAACAGAGCAGATGGCCAATTCCATCTGCACCATGGAGGCAATAAATTATAGGTATCCCACCACACACAACCATGTTTTTTTGTGTTTATGTGTGAGGCTGCGGCAGCCCAGAGCTCGTTTGAGGTGCTTGGTACATTTTTGAAAAAAAAGAGCCTTAATTCTCCTGCAGATGGCTTTGGTTGATCTGTCATCCATGATGACTTTTATGTTTTCACTCTTTGACGCATCTGAAAACGCATCTGACATTTGCTCGGAGATGGAGACTGTTAGAGGTGTTCAAGTGTCTTCTTTTGTTCTACGATTCAGAATTAACTCCGATAATGGTGCCAGGCTCAGGTGATAATACAGTAGCTTAGTACTTTGTTGAGCCACAGATGTTGCAGCTTTAAAACTTCGAACGGCTAGTCCTGTCACACATCAAAGCCACCCTACCCCCCACCCTGGACCCCTACCAGTTCGCATACCGAGCCAAGCGATCCACGGAGGATGCAATCTGCTCTGCCCTCCATCCAGCCCTCACCCACTTGGACAATAAAGACTCATATGTGAGAATGCTGTTCATTGACTTCAGTTCAGCATTCAATACCATAATACCACAACAACTCATCAGAAAACTGGACAAACTAGGTTTCAGCACCTCCCTCTGCAACTGGCTGCTGGACTTCCTGATGCAGAGACCACAAGCAGTACGGGTAGGGAATAACACCTCAAGCACCCTGACCCTGAGCACGGGGGCTCCGCAAGGTTGTGTTCTCAGCCCCCTGCTGTTCACGCTGCTGACACATGACTGCACAACGACCCACAGCACTAACCATCTAGTGAAGTTTGCGGATGATACAACACTGGTGGGCCTCATCACTAAGGGCGATGAGACCCACTACAGAGAAGAAGTAGACCTGCTGGCCAGATGGTGCAAAGACAACAACCTCCTGCTGAATGTCAACAAGACCAAGGAGATTGTCGTCAACTTTCAGAGGGTCCAAAAACAACTGCCACCACTGACCATCGACGGTGATGCTGTGGAGAGAGTGAGCAGCACCAAGTTCCTTGGAGTGCACATCAGCGACGACCTCTCTTGGACCACCAACACTACATCACTGGCGAAGAAGGCCCATCAGCGTCTCTACTTCTTGCGCAAACTAAAGAAGGCAAGTGCTACACCCTCCATCATGACAACATTCTACAGAGGAATCATAGAGAGCGTTGTGTCCAGCTGCATCACAGTGTGGGGAGGAAGCTGCACGGAGAAAAACAGGAAGACACTCCAGCGTGTTGTGAACACAGCGAAGAAGATCATTGGAGTACCACTCCCCTCCCTGCAGGACATTTACACCGCACGCCTCACCCGGAAAGCACTGATGATCATCAAAGACACAAGCCACCCTGCACACAAACTGTTCAGCCTCCTGCCCTCTGGAAAGAGGTACAGGCGCCTCCGTTCCCGTACCACCAGGCTTGCAAGCAGCACGATGCATCAAGCAATCAAGATACTGAACACTCAACCCACTCTCCCTTCACTGTCAGCCTCTAGCCAGCCAGGCCACTGACAACGCTCCCCCCCTCATCCCCACCACCATATCTGCGACTGAACATTCCACCTGCACTACTACATCTGTGACTGAACTTTCAACCTGCACTAACTCAAAACATACACATGCACACATACATACACACACACACACACACATACACACACATACACACAAGCACACCGCACTTTGTGCACTAAACCCAAACATACACACACTGACACACAACCCATACTCACACACACACACACACACACACACACACACACACACACACACACACACACACACACACACACACACACACACACACACACACACACACACACACACATACACAGGTACACAAACACACACACAGACGCACACCGCACTTTCTACCTGCACTAAACACACACACACACACACACACACACACACACACAAAACACATACAAACACACACACACACACATACTGCTGCTGGTGTATTTAATAAACCTTTTTTTAATTATTTATTTTCTTCAAATGCTACTATTACTATGTCAGAACGCTATAAAGGACTTTTAGAAAAAGCACAACAAAATACCTCCTCTAATGTATGTTCTCTACAAGTCTTCTGTTGTCCAGTCTTGCACTTTAAATGTCTGTATGAGCAATGTCTACGTCCATACTGTCTTATGTCCATGTATGAGTACTGTCTATGTCTATACTGTCTATGTCCTTACCTAGATTAGTCTATGTCTGCATGGGAGAGCAAGAAACGCAATTTCAAATTCTTTGTATGACCAGTGCATGTAAAGAAATTGACAATAAACTTGACTTGACTTGACTTGACTTGACTAAAATCATGCAATAGCGCCCCAAGAGAGCTCCACATATTAATCAAGACTGAAGCAACAAAAGAACCTGTACTGTCTTGTTGCTGTACATTGAACAATATTGTTCATTAATCAAGCGAGATTAGTACTTATTATGTATATGTGTGTGTTAATCACACCATGTATTAGGCTGATGGTTTGTTGGCCACTTGTAATGGCTCTTTTATCGTGGCACTAATGTCAATATTCAACCTATTGCCTAATAAAATTGATATACCATTGCATTATCTGTATTTTATTAGTGCAATTAAGCTTTACAACAAGGTTGTGTTAAAAAAAAGGCAGTTAGCGCTCTCTGGCTTGACAAAGAATACAAATTGTCTCACTTGGCCGCAAATCCACTTAACTGCAACTGGGTTCAAATTAACGTCCAATAATAAATGACCTTCCATTGGCCTTGGCGCTGCCCATGACGCTGCATGCCAATTATGTGAAAAAATGCTGTGTCGCAGTATCCTTTAGCAGCCATTAGTGCATGATCTGCACCACATCTTTTTTTCTCAAAACACAATGTAGCGGCAAAGCTCCTTGGGCAAGATGCCACTCTATACAGATGGCAGGACAATACCAGGTCACTCTTTTTTCTTTCCAGGTGTTGACACTTCTATGCAAATTAGAGCCAGCCCCAAGCTGAGCTTGGTATTTCTAAGGGGGTCCTGAGGTATGTGCACACAAAAAAACTCCATTACCATAAATTCTTAATACCGTCTCAAATTGGAACACTCTCCTGCTTAGAGGCCTACAGAGGTCTTCATAGCTCAAGCGCCTAAAAAAACTTAAAAAAAATAAAAAATATCTGTTGTGCTCAGCACAACAGTGCTACACCCATGTATAATTAATACACAAGCAAGCACATACTGTAGGCATCTCCATCCCTTGTATGGTAAAGCCTCCTTGAAGGCACCTTGTTCTCACTCAACAAAACAACAGCTTCCTGCCCCCAGTGTAATGGTGGCATTCTGCAATGTTGAGTTTCCCAATATGGTGTTACGTTTAGAAAACTGAGAAAACTGTGACTGAACATCTGGGTGAGATACACTATTCCACTTAAAACAGTTAACATCAACATGATTAGGGTTATTTACTAATAGTTTGGCTAGTTTTCATTAGAGTACTTTGCTATAAATCTGCAGAGACCTATACAGCTGTCGCGGCTTGTCGCCGAACCACGTCATAGAAAGTTGAAAGGATTTCAACTTCAAACTGTCGCGCTCGTTGTGCAAATCGCTCTAGTCTCCAGAATCGGTTTGTCGCGCGACTCAATACAAAGTCAATTACTTCCGTCAATCGCCTCGCTGTTGTCGTGGTATGTATATTTCTGCGTTAAGGGTGAATCCCATTACACCCCTTAGCGCTACGCCAATCCCCTTTGCCTCCGTTTTGCACATCCACGTGTAGGCGTAGTGCCATCCCGATTCACGTTCACCATCCCCTCCGCGCGGAGATTTTCAGACACCTCACTCCATGGACGGAGGGCTTCGACAGATTTCCCTGAATGCATTGCGATTGCATTTAAAAATGGGCGGCAAACCGCTGCATCCACAACAGCACACGAGATTAATTATCTTCGCCACAATTGTCGGTTTTAAAGTGGTAATAATTATTCCATTGTACTAAGTTTAACATTGTCCTAATGTGTGATGGACCTTTTCTCCGTGAAACGCACATGAAAAAAATCGCTATTAACGTCAACCTAATGCATGGAATTAGTGACAGCTGTGAGTGTCATTCCGTAATTGTTGAAGGGGCATCCCAATCCATAGGGGTTGCGTTTCAAGCCCTACACCTTGCGGCTTTGTTTGAAAGCACGAGGGGGCAAGAGGAAGGCAAAGGGGTAGGGGTGGAGATTAGTAATGGGAAAGGCCCTAAAGAGTCTCTTGAGGGACAGAGAGACAAATGCAGTGATATCTCTGTATTTCCCATCTTCTGTACACCAGACACTAAAGAAATAAATATTATTTTCTTCTATATCTTCCCATCTACTGGAGAAGCAAAGAAAAATAGTATTTCTTTTCCATAATTACCATCTAGTTTTGGTGTACAGCCAACTATACTGTATAATGGCCATACGTAGATTGTCAAGTCACAACAACAACAACAATCTCCACCACCACCATCACCATCCTCATCATCAGAATTTCTATGTGTAGAAATTGTGTTTACGGTTATTTTTTTCTATTACAGAAAGGCCTTTCCATATAGTGGTATACATTTCATTTGGCTTCATTGTGCAACAGTTCCTGCAAGCCACATGGTCAATGGAGGAACCCAATCAGTCCACTCAGTGATGTCAAAGAGGTGTTGACAGGCACTGTGATGACAAGCGAGCCAAACAGCCAAGCAGCCAGCCCATCCAACCAGTCCAAACTGCTCAGTAGCACGACATACGTAAAGGAAGACAAACAATGGCCCTGTGTCTCCCTGCCCTGCTGCCAAGTCCGGGGGTTTCTGCATGTGTGCGGTCCAGATAAACTCAATCTGACTCTATGTGTTCTCTAGTTGTCTATCAAAACCCAGTGATTAGGAAAGAAAGCCTCACCATGCCAAGCCAGTTAGCAGGGGGGTGTGCGCCACACAACTGGATTTAGCTAACTCTACTGTCTGCTTTTTCCTGCTTTTGTTGGTAGTGTTTTCCCCTGCTGTCAAGAAAGAGTGTCTTTATAAAGAGATTTCAGGAAGCTTATTCCTGCCTTCTGTACATTTTGGACACTAGACCTAAATACTTACTGCATAGTTCACACAGTGATGTCTTTCCAGTAAGCTAAAGATACACAACACATAAGCCAAGGTGCGGCCCAGTGGTGGGCTATGCTCGTTTCCTTCTGTCATTTTCACTCTATGGGGGAGTGGTATAGCACAGGCCCAGGTCCAGACAGAGCTGTGTTGGGCTGCATGCAGTCATCTCTAAGACAGCCAACTAATAAGCCGACTCCCCTGCTGCTCACCTCCTAACACTATTTATACTAACGCCATTCAATTTAAATCACATCCCTCGGGCCTGACCTAACAATCACTTACAACGTGTAGAGCGCCTACCCGGTCATAAATCCTCTGTCAGCTCATCTTCGACCTGAATCCTCACCTGAAATGTATAATGTACGCATGCAGAACAAGTGGTGAGGGATTTGATGCGGCGGGACATACAGCACAGTATACGCAAAAAATAGACCACCAGAACAATCATACTGGTCCAACTTTCCATTTTAAAAAACCTTTTCATTTCCACAAGATTGTTCTGCAGTGAGTCTTGCATGCCTGTCGCTGTCACACTATCTTTGCAGCCTTTCGGTTCCCTTGTTCCTGGGTGATATACAACATGGCCACTGACTGGCAGCAGCAGCAGCCACCCAAATGAAAATGCAACAGAATCAGATCTTTAATTAAAACTGCATAATGGAGAGACATGACAGCTTTAAGCTGCTGATGCACTCCGACTGACATGACGTGCAATCCCCGGCAATGGTGACGAATACCTTCCCCTGGCCTTGAACGATGACACCATATCACGACAAAAACACCATGCCGGGTGCAACTTTGCATTGAATCATTTCAGGCCTACAAGCAATCACAAAACACCAGATGTTGTAGAGAATGTAAACTCTTTTGAAAACCCTTACAGTTAGGAGAATTCCTTCAGACTACATTCAGAGCAGGATCTGATAAAGCCCAGAGAATACTAGATGCGCCTTCTGCAGCCATGCATTTTCTGCTCAGATGTACCACGGCGGCTGAATGATATCCGCCTCCTTTCAGAGTTCTATCATCGCTGAAGGTCAAATGCATGAATCATAAATAGCACCACAAGCTTCACATAAGTAGCTCTCAGTTGTGTATTGGAATGTTTGAGGGGGTCAAGCAACAGTCATTTATTCCTTTTGTTCCTGAATAATGAGAGGAATTGCAAAGGTAATTTCATGACACACAGACTCTTTCAAGCCCACCCAATAACCTCAACCTAATTTGAATTAGCAATAGTTATTCACAGAGTCAATTGTGGAGCTATAGTGCCATCGTGCTGCAATTAAGCTTTTCCATTGATCCAGCACTGGCTCCAAAAGAATGGGCCAGGGCCAAATCTCTTTGCAAAAACTGATGATTTCTAGAGGCAAAGCACATTGGAGCACAGACGAGCACAGTGGTACATTTGACTAAAATGTCCATACCATAAACCTGGAGACCTGGGGCCTCATGTACAATGATTCCTACTGAATCTTTGCGTAGATACATTTGCACCTAAAATTTCAAATTTATCAGTCCATGCATAAACACGTTTTCATGGTTATTCATGTGATGTGTCTGATTTCACATGAAATTTAGTACACATGTACTTTTTCATGTCAAGTCAGTATTAGTACATATGAACATTTGTGTGACTTATTTATGGAGCTTTTTTGTGCGTACATGAGATCCCTGGCTTTGAATCTGACCTTGAAGTGCTCAACTTTGAAATTCAACCTTTATCGCGCTTCTCATCTTGTCTTGTTCCATGCCTTATTCCACTCTGCTATCAGATTAAAGACAAATGGCAACACCCGAATAAATAAATGAATTAGATTTAAGAAAAAATATACACTGACCGTCTCTGCGATTGAGTTTGGCAAAGCCTGGGCCATGGCTACTGGACAGCTGAGAGGAGCTCTTGAAGGCCGAGGGAGGGAGGTGAGACACCAGTGATCCATCACAGCTCTCTGTACACAAACGGCAAAAGAGGGGAAAAAAACAAATTAGCGAACCAAGGACACTTGACGAAGGACACTGAGTGGTGAATCAAATTAACAACGTGTGGGCAGTAGTGCTAACTTTGAGAGCGAGGGAGAGAGAGAGACAGAGACAGAGAGAGAGAGAGAGAGAGAGAGAGCGCGAGAGAGAGAGAGAGAGATGTGCAGTGAGTGACAGGATGTGTTATCAGTGCAAACCTATGCGGAAATGAGGCTGCAAAACGTTAATTTTAATTGTAGATTTAGGGTGAGTATACCGCATGATCAGATAAACATGTGACTCCATGCCAAGTGAAGCTGTCACTGATGCACTGCCAGGGAGATGAGCCTGAGGGTTACTTAAAAGCTGGGCAAAGTGGGTGGAATTTATGCCACTACGTATCAGCCAGACATGAGACATGCCCACTTAAAATTAAGTTCAACAAGCTTTCCAAAAACAGTTACTTCTGTTGAAAGGGGTGATTGGCACTCTGCTAAAAAAAAAGCTTTGTGGATACAGCCAAGTCATACTGCAAATCACAATGAACTGCCAAAGTGCTAAGCACCCATCTTCTCTCACATCCCCGAGTGTTCACGGCTCTCCTGGCATGGTTTGCCTTCAGGTTACGCTGGACTGCTGCCCACAGGGCTTGAGATGAGAGGGTTTAAACCTGTCTGGTGCCTATGAACATTTCGCAGTGCTCAACAGTCGAGGTAACGTGAATATTTACATCATAGATGTAGCCAGGGCTTTAAATTAACTTTTTCCACCACCAGCCAATTTGACTGTTAGATATTTTTTCTTATCAGCCAAACAGAAGTTCAACTAGCCATTTCTTTTATCTCGCCGAAATAAACTATGCGTTATGTTTTTTATTATTTTATTCCACTATTTCCACAACACACATAAAGAATATACATACTATAGGCCTATATGCTATATAAACTTTACAACATTTTTTTACTTCTGTTTAATTTGTATTACTCAATCCATTGCATTAGTTTTTCTTTCATTTCCACTGAAAACAGTGAATCACATCACATATGCCAGACCTTTAACATAGCACTAACAAAAAACACATACAGGCATCACCACAGACCCTCACATCCCCACACGCCCTCACTCACACAAACAGCCGTGGAGAGGAGAAGAGAGGAAGGAGAAGAGAGGAAAGGAGAGAACACAAACACACAGCTGCGCGCGCGCACACACACACGTTGTTCAATAAAGTGTAGCCTGTGATGTCATGTGTTTATGTACAGTAGGAGACACCTTCATTTCCTCCAGGACCTCAGATCATACGGTGGGCAACAAAATGACAAGTAGCGATTACACCATGTCACGGAAATGTTCGCTTTCTTTGTTACTTCCATAGCGTCGGTAGTTTTTTTTCACGTAGGCTACTTGCACGTCCATGCAAGGTCAGCAACTAGGCCTACATGCAATTGGGCCAGGACTATGAAAATGTCAGACGACTTCTGACTGACAGCTACGCTCAAACTGACAGGCACAGCTCTCCACATCTGTCCTGATCTTATTCGCTCCACCACTCCATTTTAACGTCGCTGTTAGGCTACTGTATTAGCCTACTCGCATTCACCGACACAGAACCTTGCCGTAACCACCACGACATTCTTTATCATCCATACAAAACCTACACAACTAAACAAAAGTAGATCTAACCCGCGCTAGTCATATTATTGAAACTGGCTTCAGTGCTGCGCGAGCCGCTTTCAAAATCTGCTCTTCAAACAAGCAGTGGCCTTGGTGCGCGCTGTGAAGCAGGCAGCCAATATGCGAACAGCTACGTTCCTGTGATTACATGACTAACGAATGGCTGTAACCTACATCATGACGGAAGTGTCCATGGGTAATGTAGGAATTAGGAACCTTGCCATCGTTGGGCTCATTATAGAAGCAGCGGTTTAGGCGTTCATGTATTCCAGTCTGGCGCTACCAGCCAAATTGGCGCGTAGATCATTTTCTCTAGTAGCCAAAATGAAATTTCACGCGCAATTGACGGGTTGGCGGGTGTTAATTTAGAGCCCTGGATGTAGCCATTGTAGACCATGAGGTTATTGACCATTGGCTCTATTTTTTTATTTGTAATGTTTTGTTTGTCCCTGTAAATCCTGTAGCTGTAACTATTAACAGTTTGTGGAGGGTGGATTGGGAGAATCTGCCCAGTAAATTGTTCAGTGTTGATTCAAGACAGTTGATTTTTAACACTCATCATGGTGTGGGGCCTACTCTGTAAGCATTGAAAGTGTTGAATCAACCATACAAAAAAGTGCTGTGTTCGTGTGTAAATGTGTGGTGTTGGCCAGGCCGGTGGGGAGGCTCCAGCCTCTTGTATGAATCTATTACGGGGTGTTTTCATGGGGCTCAAGTGCATCTGCTGCCTGATGTTCAGCTTCTTCAGACCCGTTGGAGTAATTAACCTGGCCAGCAATCAAGCTAGCAAACACCAACACTCGTTTCATGTTTTTTTCTGGGGAAGAAAACTGCAGATGGGAAAAATATTTTAACTGGACAGTACACAATTGCTGTGAAACAGATTAGCCTGAAATTGCTCACACAGAAGGAGAAAACTTTTTCCCTTTAATGAAGGGCACCGTTGAGGATTATTCACCAAATTCACTAATGTTTTACACTGCAGAGGACTCACTAACAATAAGGCCAGGGACATGCTAGATGTGTAAGAAGGTAGAGAATGCGTGCACCAGTGGCACAGGTGCTGGACAAAAATAAAGTACCGGAAGTAAATGATAGAAGTCTGCAAAACTGTTAATGCTCCCAGTAATTTATTTGCACATGCTAGATGTGTGCCTTAAATTACACATGCAACCACGTGCTTAGGATGCAAACGATAAATCGATTAATCGACTTTAACCGATCAATGCATTAATCGATTAAAAACATTAATCGCAATTAATCGACAATTCAACTGACAAGAGACCCAGGTGAAATGGGCATATGAAGAGTGTGTGTGAAGAGGGGTGTGAATACTGGGAATATTTAAATCACCTTCGGGTTAAAGAATTGAAATAGAATTAATTTAAATGTGGTATTTTATCTCATTTTTTAATTAAAATGTTTAGATTTAGTATTTTTTTCCGAGAAACATTGAGATTACGGGGGGAAAACGCCGCTTATCAATTAATTGTAAAGCGATCGATTAGACTAATGATTAATGAATTAATCGATAATTTGCATCCCTACCACGTGCACATGTATCATCTCGGGGGCAGATAGCCAGTGGGACTCTCTTTAACGTTTTTCCACCTCTGACTCTACCGAGACCTCAACATTGAAGTTCGGAAGATCGCCCCCCCTCGCAGTTTGGTGAATATTGCAGTGCACCGTACGCACATACCTTGTGTCAAGTGGTCTCCCACGTGCAAAACTGACCTAAAATACACGACCACGTAAAGGCCTCGTGTTCATGCAGAAAATGTGCTCACGGACGTGTATCCAGAAGCTAGCATGTCCCAGGCTTTACTCAGCCATGAACTATTAATTAGGTGCTGTTTCCACGTAGCAGGATATTTTTTTAGCAGGGTATTTCTTTCTCCTGTTGAGGTGTAAAATTAAATCCTCCATTGTAACAAATGCGTTTCAGCCCCCTAAACAGGATATTTTTTTCTCCTCCTTTTTATACCTGGGTTTTAAATATCTGCTACGTGGAAATGAAAGGCCAAAACCAATGCACAAACCAATGCAACAAGGAGAAAAAAATATCCACATATAAAAATATCCAGCTACGTGGAAACAGCCACTTAGTCATCACTGAAAATCACAACAATGTAAAAGGAAAGGAAAAAGTTCTTACTCCTTCAACTACGCGTCACTAAGAAAGATATTAAAAAAATTTCACCTGGATGACTTTGGGGAAGTTTTGTTTGTTTATGCAGCAAGGTAGAACATACTTTTGAGCATAATTAGTTGAAAATGTATCCAGTAGGACCTAAAAGATTAGGCGTTGTCCTCAAAATAACAAATTATACGAATTCACAGGAGTCTTCCTCAGCACAAAACCGTAATTTAATTTGATTGGAAGCAGAAGGTACAAATTGATGTGGGTGTTTCATTGACATGTGAGTGTTAAAAATCAGTTTTATAAGCCATGTGTTCTCTCTCTATCAAACTCTCTCTCTCTCTCTCTCTCTCTCTCTCTCTCTCTCTCTCTCTCTCTCTCTCTCTCTCTCTCTCTCTCTCTCTCTCTCTCTCTCTCTCTCTCTCTCTCTCTCTCTCTCTCTCTCTCTCTCTCTCTCTCTCTCTCTAGCTATATGTCACACTGTTCTATTCATCTGGAGGTTGATTAAACTTTGTAGTGTGTATCTCATTTCTTTGGTGGGCTTTAGTGACATTTCCAATTTATATAATTGGCTACAAAGGATCCAAAAGCAGTTTTATGTCATTAATTCGTGAAGATACACAAACTGCATGACAATGATGCCTAAAGGACCATCATCACTCTATGGCAGGGGTGGGGAACCTATTATATATCTTGAGGGCCATTTACGACCCTTGAGGTCGTCTTATGTGGCCCCCAATGTAATTCTGATGTTCTGCAGTTTCACATGAAATATGACATGCTTTATGAAGGCATCTTACAAATCACATTTGCAATTGCAATATAATTCCTTTATATTTTCAGCGGACCTCTTGAAGGTGGGATCTGTTGTAAAGGTGGCCGCCTTCAACATAGACCTAAAGTGCAGGGGGAAATCCTGGATTGTGTTCATAGTACGGCCCTTGGAGGACTTTATAAAATTTGAAGCAGCCCTCGAATGAAAATGGTTCCCCACTCCTGCTCTGCTCTATGGAGACTAGACACATGCAGTAGCCTGATAAACCAGACTAAATGTGGATGTCTAATTTAGTCTGGCCTCGATGCATAAGACATCCGAAGATTGTTGATGAGAACAACCTTCCCTCAAAACCCTGCCCGCTTTGATTCAAAACACATATGCGTTGTAATTGGTTTGCCAGATTCATGACATTCTGGCTTCATTGAATCATTATGCGAGGCCAGACCGACCCGTAGACAAAACATTTTGCCGTCCAGCGGGTGACGCTGGTTCACCAGGCTACACATGCAGTATTGTATCAAACAGCCACGAATGTGACAGCAATGACAGCTCCTCTCACGTGTAGTCATTTGGACTGCTTCAACTGATCTAAAATTAAAAAACAACATTTTCACAGAGGTATAGGTTAACTCACTCTCCCTACAGAAGGTGGCACGGAAAAGGATAGGTGTATGAAAAATTAAAAGAAATGAATAGCAAAAATACAACATCAGGCATCATCTAGGGACTCTAAAACTTGGAGTTGTACCTTCACGTGTGAGGACTGATGCATACACAACACATCACAAGACGTAAAAAAGTACAATTCAAAAAATAATGAGGCTATATTTTCATCGGAACGCAGGCAATGAGAGCAAAAAGTTCCCAAAAGGTTCTCTTTTAGTTTAGGTTACAAAGCATTTCATCTGTCTGAGGCCTACATTTATGAAATGCCATACAAAAAAAGAATCAAAGGAGTTCTAGCAAAACCCTCCTCCTCAGAGCATCCATCCCCAGCAGTCCATTCTACTTTCACATGCAGGTCTCTGCTGCCCCATACAACGTGCCATAAATGTTTAACCCATCATCATAAAAGCTGCTTTCTAGGATGTGGGTCGGAAGCCCAGGCACATTATATACATGAAACACCTACCACTAAAATCCAAGTCCTTTGGAGTCAGCAATCTAATCAGTATAGACAGGTCATCAGCTGGGAAAATTAGGCCTTTCGTCCTACCGCACTTTTCTCTGTGGATTACTGACCAGAAGCCCTATTGGAAGAAATTAAAACATGGGGCCACGTCAATTTTTGCTCAGAATTCAATATGGCCGCCATTTTCCAAAATGACTTGTTTTCATGCATTATTACATTGTACTATAAGGTGATATTCATGAACGATGAACTACTTTCAGCACTATTTCCTTACATACATGTTTACAAAGGTTGACTAAACTAAAAGAAATGAAAATAAAGTTGGCCACCTTGCAATATCCAAAGGAAAGTGTTGAAAATAATGATTGAAATGCAAATACAGAGTCTATGGCTGTGAAAATTAGGCCTATTGTCCTGTCAGGGTTTTCACAGTGGTTTTCAGACCAGAAGGCCTATTGAAAAAGATTCACCAGCTGGTTGCCATCTCAAATGTGCTCCAAAATTCAAAATGTTCTCTGTTTTTCAGAATGGCAGACTTTTATAAAAAAATTCAATACTGTAAGACCATAATTATCAATAAAGACAACCTTTTCTCAGTGAAATCCTGTCCTGTCTCCTATCTACAGACGTGAGTACAAAGGTTGGCAACAGAAAGATGTAAATTTCCTATAGACAATATCCTAAGGATTGTTGTCAGAAAATGATTGAATTACACATACACAGTTGACTGCTGAAAAAAGGCTACTGATCTGCCAAACTTTTCACATTAGATTTCTGACCAAAAGTTATTCAGGCCTACATTATTTTGCATAAAGCAAGGGTGAGTGTGCGCGCTTGTGTGCGCGCGTATCCCCCTCTCGTCTTTCCCCTGCTCTGCAGTGTCTCCCCCCCACACACTATTCTCTCACTATTCTCTCCTCCATTCCCTCACTCATCCCCCCCACACACACTATTCTGCCCCCCAACCCCCTCAAAAATCCTTTCCATGCTACTCTGCCCCTCCACCCCTCACTCATCCCCCACTATTCTGCCCCCCACGCTCAACCCCCCTGACTCATTCTCCCCCCACCCCCCAAAAAATACTCGCCCACCCCGCATCCAATGCAAAAGGTTTGAAAGGTCAACCCCCCCCACACACACACACACATTATTCTGCCCCCCTCGAACCCCCCACACACTATTCTGCCCCCCCCACCTCCTAATTCAACCCCGACTCATTCCCCCCAACCCCACTCTGCCCCCTACCCCCGCTCACCCCCTCATTCATCCCCCCGCTCCTCCACATCGTTCAGTCCCCCCTACCCTGCCCCCCCCCACCACACACACACCCGGTCTACTGTGTCTACTCTATGTCAGTGTATGTAAACAAGCACACTGGCCACACACACTTGAGAAAAGCGCACTCAGGCACACGTGCACACGTACACACACACATACAAACGCACGCACACACACACACAAGCGCACGCAGGCACACACACACACACACACACACACACACACACACACACACACACACACACACACACACACACACACACACACACACACACACACACACACACACACACACACACACACACACACACAGTTTGGCAGCCTTTTTTCAGCAGTCCACTGTGTTTGTGAAATTCAACCACTTGACAACATTCCTTTGGATATTTCAAAGTGGCAAGATACAGGGGGTGGACAAAATAACTGAGACACCTATCATTTTAGTGTTGGAAGTTTAATGGCTCAAGTGGACCAGCCTGTTGGCCAATCTTCATTAATGGCACATTGCACCAGTAAAGTGAAGTGTGAAGGTTCAATTAGCAGGGTAAGAGCACAGTTTTGCTCAAAATTTTGCAATGCACACAACATTATGGGTGACATGTCAGAGTTCAAAAGGGATAAATTCTGTGTAACTGTTGCATCTTTGACCGAGACAGCAAGTCTTTGTGATGTATCAAGAGCCACAGTATCCAAGGTAATGTCTGCATACCACCAAGAAGGATGAACCGCATCCAACAGGATTAACTGTGGACGCAAGAGGAACTAAATGACACTACAATGACAGGTGTCTCAGTTATTTTGTCCACCCCTGTATATATATTCATGCCCTTTTCTAGACAACCTTTATACTCACGTCTGTAAGGAGATAGGACAATTTAACTGAAAAATAGGTCATCTTTATTGATAATTATGGCCTTACAGTATTGAGAAGAATGTGTGAAATTCTGCCATTTTAAAAAACAGAGAACATTTTGAATTTTGGAGCACATAGATGGCCCCAAGTTTTAATCTTTTTCAATAGGCCTTCTGGTCTGTAATCCACTGTGAAAACCGTGACAGGACTATAGGCCTAATTTGTGCAGCCATAGACTCTGTATGTGCATTTCAATCATTATTTTCAGCACTTTCCTTTGGATATTGCAAGGTGGCCAACTTTATTTTCATTACTCTTAGTTTAGTCAACCTTTGTAAACATGTATGTAAGGAAATAGGACAGAATAGTGCTGAAAGTAGTTAATCGTTCATGAATATCACCTTATAGTACAATGTAATAATGCATGAAAACAAGTCATTTTGGAAAATGGCGGCCATATTGAATTCTGAGCAAAAATTGACGTGGCCCCATGTTTTAATTTCTTCCGATAGGGCTTCTGGTCAGTAATCCACAGAGAAAAGTGCGGTAGGACGAAAGGCCTAATTTTCCCAGCTGATGACCTGTCTAGTATTATTGGTTAGAGAGAAAGAGAGAGCATTAGGCAGGGCAGGTTTTTTTTGCTTGCATTCCCAGTTTAGACAGTTAGGGATCAGAGACAAGCTAAAGTCCTTGTGACAGAGGAAGAGAGTGAATACTAATAACCATGGGGCCCTGGTACTCTACCCCCCTACCAAATCAAACATTTAAGTTCCTCGGGCTCCAAATTGACCACCGAAAAATGGTCACCAGCAACTGATGTGAAAACTGTCAATGTATAGCAAAAACAACATAATTAAAATATTAGACCTATAGGCCAAGTGTGTGTGTGTGTGTGTGTGTGTGTGTGTGTGTGTGTGTGTGTGTGTGTGTGTGTGTGTGTGTGTGTGTGTGTGTGTGTGTGTGTGTGTGTGTGTGTGTGTATGTGTGTGTGTGTGTGTGACGTGTGTGTGTGTGTGTGTGTGTGTGACGTGTGTGTGTGTGTGTGTGTGTGTGTGTGTGTGTGTGTGTGTGTGTGTGTGTGTGTGTGTGTGTGTGTGTGTGTGTGTGTGTGTGTGTGCGCGCGCACGTGCAGGTTTTGTTGGAACACGGTGAGAAATGTGCGCTAACAGAATAACATTAGCAGTTGGCAGCTGACTTGAAGAACTTGCTTGCGCTCTGTGTGAATGTGTGAATGTGGTAATGTGGCAGGACTCAGGAGTTGGACTGTGTTCTGCCTTCATTAGGCTTGTTCACTTGGCAGGGGGCTCGCTGGCCAGCTTGAGCCAGCAGATCACGACTTGGTCATGACAAGGCCGTTAACATTTGAATGGATGTCTAAGGACGACGTGTAAGAACTTCTGTTAACGTGAAGACATGTCATGTCTCTGATCAGATCTCTTTTGGAAAATGTTCCTCATTTCATCAAGTACTACGGCCAGCAAGAAAAGTGCCAGCTGCCCTGCCATCTGAATGTCTTACAACTGACATCCTCACTTCCACTGGAACCTTCAAAGAAAAAAAGGACACTAAAAAGAGTTGAAGGGTGCGTGGAAAGCTTGTATGTTTTGACTATTTTGTCTAGCACACAGATGCTCTCTGAAACAGCTTGATGGGACCTCAACACTTGATGTCACCTTGCTTGTTAGCCTCCAATGAATTGCCCTTAGCCATTAAGGTAAGTGTGCCCTTTAACTTAACAGAAACATAGACCTTCTCTCCGAAGAATCCCCTATAGCAGAATAGCCATTTGGGGAAAAGTCAAGTTGTAGATTGACACATCATCTACATACATGTATATAACGCTGAAATAAACATTTAACATCCTTTTTTCATTACATAACATTTTTATGCAGTGTTGTCTGATCGTACCCAGCATGCTTTTGTAGTTTCTAATCCACAGTTCTAGACTTGCATTTCTCACTCCATTCTAGAATGCTGTGTGTGTGTGTGTGTGTGTGTGTGTGTGTGTGTGTGTGTGTGTGTGTGTGTGTGCGTGCGTGCGTGCGTGCGTGCGTGTGCGTGTGCGTGTAGAGGAAATCATCCATATTAAATGTTTCTGGCTCTCCTGCCTGGACTAATATCCACCAGCTTGACTAATGCAGGAGCTAGCATGATAAATAATGTGGCAGACAACTAAAAAGCAAATGCTGCAATTTTGAGAGATAGAGAGGGGAGAGGGGTAGAAGTAGGGAGAGGGAGAGTGCACAAGTGGGAGCTTGTTTATAATAAAGCAAATATGCTATAATGCAACGCTATATAAAAGCTATTTGCATAATTTTAAAGTATACATTACATCGAGGGTCAGTTGTAAAATATGCTGCAGCAGCATCCAGAGAACACCCATAGTATACTCCTCAAAGACTTCTTATCCTTCCAAAGTTCTGTGCCTTTACCCAACAGAATTCTGAACACTGTGTTCCTGACGTGCATTACGTCTGCTGTGTACACTGACAGTCCAGATGGAACTGCAGCTGTGGCTAGAATTGGCATGGAGCTCATCCAAACTAACAGTGGCAACATTTCATCTCTATTGTCAGTCATGAGAAACTGGTGAAAATGGGGCATTTAGGCATTGAAGTGGAAAATCGTTGGATGTCGTACAGAAGTCTTCAAAATGAAAGGACCGCAGTTCAATAAGTTGCTCAAGAGTTCTCAAACAGGACTTGGGGAATAGTTTTTGGCAGTCAACTGAACTGCCATAGTTGTAGTTATAGTTGTAATTCTTTTAGAATGAGAAGCAATATCATATTCAAATTAAATGAATACCTGACGCAAACACAATGTTCTGCTACTTACGTATGTAATTATCTATGAGCGTTTTGTCGTCAATTAAACACTTACTGGAACACAATACATCTTTTCTTCTGTAGTTTTCTTCTGTAACTTTTCACTCTAAGTTAACTTCACATTCTAAGTTAGGCTGATATAGTATTACACTCTGATTCTAAAAGTTTTGAATTATGCAAAACTTGTACTGAACCGTGCCATTTTTGTGTGTCCTGAAAGTCAAAGACAGTCCATGACACATCACTGGTGCTAACCGTGTCCCACTCTCATAGAAGTGCGACAAAATGAAATCAAAACCCCAGACAATTTCCCCCACTCTCCCATAAAAGGCAAGTCTAATAGTGGCGAGGCACGCTTAATTTGCGGCTTATTGTGCTAATTTGTATGAAACTAGTGAGGTGGCTTTTTATTGAAATTGTAAAGAGTTCTGAACTGAGAGAGAGGGAGAGAGAGAGAGAGAGTGCTGGGAAATGGGAGAGCGTATCCCTGCAAATTTTCAGCTCAGCATGGGTTGGCCTTATCTGTGGAGGACACTCCGAGGCACCTGCTCCTGTTCCTTTTGTAGTGCAGGCCCAGGGTGCTGTACTCTACTCCTCAGCACTCATCTGCCAAGACATTATAATGGCAAACTACAAGGGCACTCTGCAATCTGCACACCTCCTCGTCTCGGCTCTTCCGTGGCCAAAATGCTGTGTGGGTCTATAATTATGCACAGCGGTACAGAGTATGTGCAAGCTAGCACTGCTGTGTGGCGAGTGTGTGTGTGCGTGTGTGCATGTCTGCGTGCATGCGTTGTGTATGTGTGCTCACTCAGTGATCCAGATCCCCTAGCAGACTTTGGGTGCATTTCTCAAAACCAAAGTTGCTTACTACATTAGCCACTTTGTTGTTTTCAATGCATTTTCCCATTGGCAACTTTCGAATTTGCTAACTAGGCTAACAATTTCTCTTTTGAGAAATGCACCCTTTCATTGTCCTCTGCTCTGCAGTACATGCCTCAAACAGGTTTCGTGAAAATCACGGCAGAGTGCAAGTGCATCATTCTGCTTCCCCCACCAAACTTCACCATACACTCATGACCTTATTGGGGAAGAAGTATATCGTCATGCTTCTTCCAATTTACCTGATGCCAGAAAGCAAACTTCAAGAGCAATCATCATCAATCTGCATACCGGTATTTAATAATTACACGTCAAAGCGTTTTAATCTCGTTGGTCTGTGTGGACAAGTGTTTATGTGGTGGTGTGGTGCAGTGAGCTAAGTGAACAGGATGGAGACAGTGGGCAGCAGAGTTGCATATTCATGTCACAGTGTTTCAGCACTGACTGACTGAATACGACAACGCAGAGCCTTGGCATTATTTGTGAACAGTAATTGCTCTCCCAGTTCAAATTTATGTGCATGTCCTAACTTTTACATTGCAGAGAATGTTAAATTGCATCTCAACTTTTCTAATTAGGGACGTCTTGAGACTTATAAAGAGAAGCACGCTGCCTCTGCATTCCCTCCTCAAGTAGCACATTCTGGTGGTGCATTAGCTTTCTGCTAAGATACTAGATACAATCAAATAAGTGGGATGCTGTGAGCAGAATATGAAATACTGTATGAAATAGCATACATGCATCCTATTTGAGTACTTCTATCATTCTCATTTCTCTTTCAAACTCTTTTTTACATGCTCTAGTGGGCATGTGCATGCACACACACCCATAGACCCAGTCGGCAACTCTGGGCCCGGCCATGAAATTGCTTGTTTTTTCCCCACGTTGGCTAATCAATATGCCAAATGACTGGCAGTGATTGGAGCCGCACGACCACGGGTGGAGCATTTGGAGGGGAAAACAATGCAGTTTAATGGGCGGGTTAGAGAAGCCAACTGGGTGAATATACTCTGGACATGGATATGTGCCATGCACACACACACACACACACACACACACACACACACACACACACACACACACACACACACACACACACACACACACACACACACACAAAGCTGTGCAATAGCTGAATCATGAAAAAAAGCTGATGTGTGTCTTTGCACAAATCTACAGTAAGTGGGTGAACCTGCCCTGAGGCTTCAAAACCAACACATTCATTCGCCAGGCTGTGTTGCAATGTCACCCCTCTATCGTACGGATTCAGTTGTCCACTACTGCACACTGAGTTTTCTCCCTGCACATTGGGAGTTCAGTCATCACTTTGTGCTGAAAACGCTGAAAACGGGGCAACTGAAGCAGACCTAATGAATACTGTCACTCACGTCACTAAAATTGCACCAGCCAACATGCTTGTCATCAAACACTTGTCCCCAAAAGCCATTCATTCCAGTGGGGATGTAGATGAATGTTCAGTATGGTAGATTAATATATTATGCCTATATGCAAAATCAAAGCCTCAGATACACAGCAGGTGACCGCGGCAAACTTTTTGAACATTTTCTTTTTTAGGTTTGGGCCAGTACAGGCGCTGCACTGGCTGATGCTGTTTCCCCTTGTGGAAGACTTGGCCTGAAAGGCAGAGCAAAGCTCTCTCCTTTCTGCATGCATTATTCATCACAGATGGGGAGAAGATCATAGGCCTAAATATGGGCAGCTGCCGGAAGTTTCCATCCTTAAAATGAGGATAAGGGTTATTAAAGTGATACTGTCCCATTTGGAAATAATACATTTTACACCTCTCCTTGAATTAAATGCTTGGGCTGTACCTTTCTCCTGTACTTTCAACCATTCTCTGAGTATGGCAGTGCGAATTTTACCTCCAAGCTAGCAGTTAACATTGAGGTCAATGTTAACTGCTAGCTTGGAGGTAAAATTTGCACTGCCGTACTCAGAGAACGGCAGGAGGTAGGAGGAAGGTAAAACTCAATAATTTCACTCAAGGGGAGATTTAATATGAGCTTATTTCCAAAAATGGGACAGTATCACTTTAAGTTTTTTTGTGGGAGGAAAATTGAGACATGTGAGACTGTGTCATTTAAAATTCTGGGGCCGGCCATACTTACCCTGTCTGAAGAGACACAGAGTTTGTGTTGTTACTAAGAGTAAGAGTAAAAGCACAAGACATATATTTGTCACATACAGTGAAATGACAGTAACTCCATAGGTGGAGATGTTGTAAGGGAGAGCAGAGAAGTGGGGGGAAGGAAAAGAGTGGACTGGCAAAGGCCCTACAGTAGGCTGGCCTCCAACCTGAGTCACCATGGGCATGCAAGCCCATATGTGGGGGGCTTAGCACACTGGCCCACAGTGCCCCCTGGCTTGGAGACATTTTTAACGAACAAACATTTCAACTCTCCTGGCAAGTGCGATTTAATTTAGGAAGGAGGAGGCTGATAGACAGTCATGATTAGTGGCTGAGGAGAGGGAAGAAAAGGGCGGACATCTCTCTGGCATTAATCAATAGCTACTGGGGTTTGTAAACAAACTGTTTAGATCGGTTTCATTAGACAGTGTGTTGGCAGGTGAGTATTCTGGGCCTTTAGTTACAACAAGAGATTGTAACTGGTAAAAGTTAGTGATAGTTTGCAATGTTTGGGTTGTTGTATGATAAACCTTGCCATTGGCAATGAATTAAACATGCATATAAAGTGCACCCATAAATTACACTGGATCTATTTGTTGCTATTTATTATTCAATGCAACATGGCAAGACCACAATTGACGTTGTGGAATCAGGATAGGCTGAATCCCAATGGCTGTAAATATTCTTTTCAGAGAAAAGGCCTACATATCACCTAAAATATTGGTACAACATATCCGTTAACATTAATATCACAAATCTCTCAAAAACCCCATAATGCTCATGTGTATACTGTATATTTGGCTGGTGTAACTGTGTATAGCCTAAGTCATTTATTACCAGAGGAAATGGAAAAGCCAGGCTCTTTGTCTTTGTGGCTAGACGCTGAAACTCCCAAGACGAACTCCAGGAGAGTCACATGAATATTTCACAGCTCAGAAAGCGTACAAAGTACAGCTGCTCCCAGTCTGGCTCAGGGCGGGGAAGCCACTCACACAGCCTCAACTCCAAGGATCAACCCCCTGAACTCAACTCAACCTCCTGCAGCAGTGCATTACCTTGTATCTGCAAGCTGGCTAGTCCTCCTATGCAATGTCTTGAAAAGTTTTGTTTCGATAACATTTCTAACCGTTTGACGTCATCAGTCACAACGCTGTGAAGAGTCAGATGACTTCTTAACTGCAGTCTTTAAAGCTACATCAAAGGAATACATCAAATACATCAAATACATCAAAGGAATATTTCCTCAGTCCATTTTGTCTGTCATATTGACAGTCTAAGTTGCTGTTCAAGACTCTTTGGAGTATTTGCATGTGACAAATGTCTGCTGACCTTGTTGAATAGTAATCATGTCCAAAGAAAAAAAACAATTAGTTGCGAAGGTCTGTCTGATCTCAACTGAATAACACAAAAACAACTGATAAGGATTTCTTCAAACCATGTTCATGAAAATGTCAACACTACAGGGGGGAGATTAAAATGAGGCAAGCCGATCTAAATCTCAACTTTAAACTTGCTGTCATCTCTATGAAACTTCAAAGGTAGTAAGATCGCTTATTAGACATTATTTTCTTTCTTTCTGGACACAATTTTGATAAATTTACAAGTACAAGTAGGACTAGTCAATTCCATCTTCACACCCAGAGATGCAGTGAGCAAGAAAAGACCTTTCAGGTGCTCTGGATGATATTCAACTCTTTACTACCCCACTGCACAGACAATATCCTGTAGAGATGGATGTTATTAATTGAGGCTTGACTCTGAACATACATACAGAACAGCAAGGAATCTTTTCCGCTTTTTCAAAATAGAAAAGTGCAGGTCCAAAGTAGAGTGCCAATCTTGGCTTACTGCAGTGGTTCCCAAACTGGGGGCCGGGACCCCTAGGGGCGTCGCAGAGGCTCTGCAGGGGGTCGCGGACAAAAGGGGCATTGTATAAAAATGGAAAATCCACAGCTAACATAATTCCATAATTTGGTTAGTAACATTTTTCACTTATGATTAATACTGTAGATAGTGTGGATTTCTAGCAATATCAGCGGGCAAACTGTTAATGGAAAACCCAGCCATTTTTTGTCCATTAATATTGCAATATTATCCACTAATAGTTTGCCCTCTGATATTGCTAGAAATCCATTGCTATGCTGAGACTTTGTTAGATGGGGGGCAGTTGCGAAAATATTCCCAAGTGCAAAAGGTGGTCCTCGCTGAAAAAGTTTTGGAACCACTGACTTACTGTAAGAGTGTGCAAGCACATCAAACCCTGCAACGTGTTTCTTCTGCCTGTGCACCAATCACAGGGGATTTCACTAATGAGCTCATCTACCTGTCTGATGTTGAGGCTCATTAGGATCAGCTGGTCCGCACAGCGGTTGGGAAAAATATGTGGCAGGGATTTTACTTTCTGATGGTTAGGAATGGATTGGCATCTCTGATGTTACATTCTGGCAGATTCATTTTTCCTTCTAACCAACCTTTCAAACGGGTATATATACCAGTAATTCTTATCCTTTGTCATGACAACATTTATAAACCTGATGATTGGTTCAGTTAATAAATCCAACTCCTGTTCCTACTTTTGGATTGAGGGACTAACAGTAGGATCACATATGTCTGTGAAAGTTTTACGATGGGCATGTCTTATGGACTTGCTGTCACAGCAGATTACGCAAGGCCATGGAGAGACCAAAGAGTGAACATTTTCCAATATTTTGCTGAATAGAATGTACAACAGATATTACACCATACTTTTCTTTTTTACTTCTGCTTTATTCACTTCTGAGTCTGACACCAACCCCCTCTACCAATATGTGCCAATATGAGCTATATGTCCAGCTGACCTTGCCTGATTGTCATCGACTTTCAAATCTCGTATGTTGGTCGATGTTGGTCTGACCAAGAAGATAACGAATAATGTTTCCCAAACGTCCTGGTTTACCCATCTCCCTCGGTTTGCTACTGGTCGAAGCCAGTAGCAACCATTTTCTTTGTCCCAATAGAATGTCTCTGCTTAAACCATGTCACTGCCTTAAACACTCCTACCCAGGGCCTTTGCAGCTGCTAAAGGTTAACTGTTCCCTGACAAAGTGGGTGGAGTTCCCAATTTCTCCTGAGCTCAGAAACTATATCAGTATTGCTCCTGGCCTGACTAGAAGCAACGCCAAAGGTGTTACGTCACTAGGTGTGGGCGTGGGTGTGGCCTGGCTACAGCTGACCTTCCAAAGGACCTTTGGGTTTAGGGATTTGGGTTTGGGTATGGGTTTGTTAACAGCCTATTGGTAGCTCATCTCAACAAAGCACCTGAACACACTAACTCCACTATACCCTTTCCAGGACACTTACTTCACTTCACTTCATTTGAAACATCCTGCTCTTGTTTCTGAAAGGCCTTAGTTGCTGGGTCGGGTTTTTTTTGTTTATTTGTTTGTTTGTTTCTGGATATGGTCTGTTTTGTTTATGGGTTTTCTGTTGTCTTGTTTTGCCCTCTTCCTTCTCTTTCTTTTTCATTTTCTTTTCATTCATATGATTTCTTTAACAACTAATGGCATTATCTTATGTTGTAAACTATACTATTGTAACATGTTGGGTGGTGGGGTAGTTTGGAGAGCAATGCCAGTGAGTGTGTGAGTGAGTGAGTGAGTGAGTGAGTGTGCGTCTATGTCTACTGTTTTCTTTTCTTTTCTGTTGTTGTACTGTACTGTCAGTAGGACCCCCTCGAAAATTTAAATGGCACATCTCAAGGGGCTATCCTTGTAACAAATAAATAAATAAATAAAAACTTTGGGATGTGCTGCTGTCCAATCTTCTTACGGAGGCACTGACTTGTACAACCGTATCATTGCATGGAGGTGATGCAGTGGGAAGAAAGGGGTTGGTAAAAATGTTAAAAGAAATTGAGTTTGGTGCTCATGCGTGACTATTGCAATTCTGTAGCCGTTCACAAACCATTAAGGTAGTGAAATGACAGGCATAACCTGGCCCTCACAAGAGCGAGTCTTTGAAACTCAAAAGTTCAGTAACAGAGAAAAAAAAGAAAAGGGAGGCAGCAAAGGGGGAGACAAAGAGACAGAGAGGAAAAAATATAGACAGAGAGGAGGAATAGACGTAGTGAGAATTGAAATGCTATTAGAAACACAGAGGGAGAGAGGGGGGTTGCTTCCCTCCACAGACCAACTTTACCACTGAGGTCTCCATGCCTAACCTTGCCTGTGGGAAGGGATCATAGAGAGTAATGTAATACAGGAGTGGAAGTCCACGCTGCCTCCATGACCCATGCAGTGACCACTGGGAGGGATGCCCCAGCACGCCCCAACAGCTCTCTCTCTCTCTCTCTCTCTCTCTCTCTCTCTCTCTCTCTCTCTCTCTCTCTCTCTCTCTCTCTCTCTCTCTCTCTCTCTCTCTCTCTCTCTCTCTCTCTTTCTCTCGTTCACTGTCTTACCTCTTTCTCTTCACCCCCACTTTCTCGCATTCACCCTCTGTGTCCCTCTCGCTTGTGCTCTCTTGCTCGTTCACACCTCTCTCTCTCTCTCTCTCTCTCTCTCTCTCTCTCTCTCTCTCTCTCTCTCTCTCTCTCTCTCTCTCTCTCTCTCTCTCTCTCTCTCTCTCTCTCTCTCTAGCTCTATTACTCTCTCTCTCTCTCTCTCTCTCTCTCTCTCTCTCTCTCTCTCTCTCTCTCTCTTCCTCTCTGTCACTAATTTAATACTGCTTCATAGACCAGCCACAGCCTGCAGTCAGCTCAACACAGATCAGTGAGAATGTAGACAGACACCATTAGGTCATGTCTTATAATAAGCCATTCATTCTTGTGTCAGTAACACATGGCATTTGCCTAAGAACCAACTCAATTTAGTAGTAATGTATTAACAGAATAATACCGTAAAAAGAGCATGAAATGAGATGAATGAGATAGTATGAGAAATAGAATAGAAATGGAAGATAGGAAATTACAGACAATGTGAAGTATCTTTAAAGTATTTTTTGTTTGACGATGAATTCTTTTCTTGTCAATAAAATATGTTGAGATTGAAGAATACACAGGAATAGATAGATAGCTAGATAGTGTCTCGTAACAACATGTTACAATATCTTGGTCATAAAGCAAAAAGCTTCATTACATTTTGTGTCATTATATAGTAGATCAACATCGTAAACAGACTGTTTGACTACCTACATCCCCATTAAAAATTATAGCATGTTTAAGACCTGTAAGTGGGGCCACAACACTATGTGTAGCCTAAGCATGACGGGAGGCAAAATATTCTACTCAGGGGCCTTATATTAGGTGCTGTTTCCACGTAGCAGGATATTTTCTTAGCAGGGTATTTTTTCTCCTGTTGAGGTGTAAACGCAACATGAGGATAAAAATAAATCCTCCATTGTAACAAATGCGTTTCAGTCCCCTAAACTGGATATTTTTTTCTCCTGCTTTTTATACCTGGATTTTAAATATCTGCTACGTGGAAACGGAAGGCCAAAACCAATGCAACCAGGAGAAAAAAATATCCACATATAAAAATATCCAGCTATGTGGAAACAGCACCTTAAATGCAAAATTATGCAGTTAAATTATTGCCAAAGTATGAGACAATCAACAAGTGACAGAGTGCTCTTGATTTGGCCAGTCTTGATGACAGACAATGAGAAGTAAATTGAGAACTCCACTGTTTTCATTCTACCAAGAAGTGGACGGAGCTAATCTGTTAGTGGCCAGTGACGTTACGGAGTGAAAGCAATCAGGAGATGAGTAGTCACTGATATAAAAGCAGAGTAATGCCAGAATCCGGTCTCATTATTTCTACTGATAAAAACTATAGGCCTATTATAATTTCAGCCAACAGTACCACAGAACACCCAAGATCAGTCATGATAATACTCTCCCTGACTGTGTCCTCCTAATTCTCATTTCATAAGTGCGTTATCTGAAATTAGAATTCAGTAGTATGTATGCATACATCTTCGTTCCCGCTGGAGAATCAGCTTCTCTTGATTGTGGGTTCGCATGAGAACCGCGGTCTGCGTGCCGAACCGATCATGAAAGTGCTTTACCGGGTCGCTGGACCACTGCACTCGAGGGACGTAACTTAAAAGCAAATAACAAAAATAGCGTATTGGGCAAGGTCGCTGGCCATGGTGCTGAAATTACTGCCGAGCCGGATGGTGGCTATGTTTAAAAAAACATAGGGAGTTGTTTTTTAACTCGGGAGTACGGGGGCTCCAACTGAGAGCTCGGACAATACCCGCGCCCCCAAATATGTGTGAGCTCTGAGCTGACACCCCCAGGCCGGTTATTGAAAGAGCGAGCAGAACCAAGGAGGTGCAAGGGCGGAATAGGCTACTGGATGAAACGATCAAGATGGCAGAGATAGGGGGTGATCGGGGCGGATGGTGGGTACGATCGAGACAGCGAGTTTCTGACTGCAGGTGAGCAGAGAATAAATGCGGTGTAGATAATTGAAGGGCATGCCAACTGTCATTGCACTTGAATCCGTCGAATGATGCCTGAGCGGAGAATCAGAATCAGGTGGGTAGGTAGGCGTGCCTGTATTAACGCGCAGAAAATAGACGGATGACAGACGAGCAGGGAATAGAGTGCGTGTGTTAATTAAGACCTCTCAAATTTCATTACGCTTCTCTCCAACTTTCGTTTTTAACAAAACACGCATTTTAGTTCAAGGTTATACAGAAAACGCATACAAAGCTTAGCTAAAATAGAAGGGAAAAAAATCCTTTTTCTGACCAGGAATAGTCAACAGTGGGCATGTGGAGCATTAAGAGATTTATTAGCACAGGGTGGTTGTTTGGGAACTGTGGGTCATGCTGCTGCTGTTGCTGCTGCAGGTGACATGGCAGTCAACCATACCTTCCCCTCCACCACCCCTCTCTCTCTCTCTCTCTCTCTCTCTCTCTCTCTCTCTCTCTCTCTCTCTCTCTCTCTCTCTCTCTCTCTCTCTCTCCCCTGGTGTCACAGTGGACCATTTGTTGTCCTTTTTAGAATGACTACTGGCTGCCATGGAGATTTAATCAGAGAGGCCCCATAATTTACCACCAGCGGACACATTAATATGCTGTATGTGACAGGGCCCATCATGGCACACCACCACCACACCACCACCACCACCCCCACATACCCCTGAAGTGGCAGTTATGAAAATATTGTCACAAGGGGCCACACTAGATAATGTGAGAGCATCAGGGGAGGCCCACGCTGGTATCGGATCGAAGCCAGCCAGCCAAAGTGATGGATTTGCGTCCCAATAACACTTATCTTTCAGTGACAGGCACCACAAGACAAATTACTCCCTTTTTTTGGGTGCTGCTGAAGTCTTTTAAAGTATTTGGCCCTGGGCTCGCACATGGTGTATGCTGTCTGCCCTGGCCACTGACAGGTGCTGTGTGGTTTTCTGTCAGTTTGGTGCTTAAATACTGCTCTCTGGATGAATAAACCTTGATTCACGCCTGGCAGCTTGAAAGGTAGTAAGGAGGGGAAAACGATACACTCAACTCACGATTCGGTTTGTATCACGATTCATGACCCACGGTTCGATACAGTCCACGATTTCACATTTGCCAACATAGTAAACCTTATGAATAAAAACTATGATAGTTTATAGGTAGAATAGGTTACAAGAGGCTACTGATAATTTTTTTAAAGTTTCTATATAATAATGATGATGCTTGGAAGCACTATCACTTCATATCCTGTGGTTGTTTTCTGAGCTGATGTGCATCAAAACACGATCACGATACTGCCTCCTTGTATCACGATACAATATCGTCGTCAAGTCAAGTCAAGTCAAAGTTTATTTATAGAGCACTTTAAAATACAACAAGATAGCTGACCAAAGTGCTGGACAGGCACATAAAAGGACTTGAGGACCCCTTAAGACACACAAAGACAACTAAACAATTTTTAATAAACATAGAAACAGTGTAATCTTTGAAGCACTTAAAAACAATAATAACCAATGGAAAGTCCATATATACAAAAAGTGTCTGAAAAAAATAAAAATAAAAAGAGGCTAATTAAGGTGCCAAAAAATATGCTAAAACTACAGAGGGCTCATGTAACAAATTAAAAGAAGGGCAAACAATAAGTAAAACACTAGATAAGAAAAACTAGGAAGTTTATATCGTGACTCTGTGTATCACGATTTCTCAATTCGATACAATGTCGTGACAGCCCTAGTAGTAAGGTGGGAAAAACGACAGAAAGGTGGAGTTGGAGGTGGAGCGGTGGAGGTTGGGAGCGAGAAAAAAAAATCTCACAAGATGCCTTTTTTGTAACCTTGACTTCATAGCAGTCTGATCCAAGGCTTTGACTCCTCCGGTACACATTTTCATAAATGACAGTTAAGAAGATATATGGGGCCGATTTATTACCCTCTTTCTCCCACTGTCCCTTCTCCCCCACTCTCTGAGATGCTACCATATCGTGAATCATAATGTCCAGTCACTTTTTCATCTCACACAGACACACAGGCTTAGTGTACATACAAAGGCAGGCATACCGGTACACACATTTACACGCACACACGCACGCACGCATGCACGCACGCACACACACAGACACACACAGACACACACACACACACAGAGACACACACACACACACACACACACACAGAGTCATCTAGGCCTACTGAACACACATACACACAGCCCAAGCCACCATAGTCCACCTACATACATAATCAAACAAACACACACACACACACACACACACACACACACACACACACACACACACACACACACACACACACACACACTGCTGAACCCACCTATCCACCTACACAAATGCACACACATGCACGCAAACATGCGTGTGCACACACACACACACACATACACACACACAAAGAAAGGCTACCCAATCCACATAAGTCATCACCCACCACCCCAACCCCCCTAACACACACACACACACACACACACACACACACACACACACACACACACACACACACACACACACACACACACACACACACACACACACGCGCGCGCGCACACACACACACACAGGGAAAAGCGCATTCACATCAAAATTGATTTTATGCAGTGGTTTACCTTCCCCGCCATACAAACATCCCGCAGCTCATAGAAAGAAGCCGCCAATAAATTCTGACAGCCAGAGACCGCAAACAAAACACCCAGCAGCACCACCATCACATTGCTGCGATATACTATATATATATTGGCCTACAGTTCCAACACTCCAAAGGGGGTTTCAAACCATAATCTCACTCCCATTCATCAGCCAAGAAAATGAAATACTGTATTTAGACATGGAACACATAAATGACTAAACGAGCCCGCCAAGCGGCATAGAATAGTTTTGCCATCGAAGATCATCGACGAAGGACGCAAAACCTGCCCTTCAATCACAATGCAGTGTCTGTGTGTAGCAAGGTGTGTTTTTTTTTTCTTTTTGATTCTTAGGAGCGAGTTGTTATGGAGGGCTTAGCATGACGACTGCACTGTTCATTACAACAAAAGTTTGAATCATATGGTTTGAATGGCAACCATGGTTCCATAGCTTTGCCGATTTGATGCCATTTCTGAACAGAGTATTCATGTGATCATACTGTATGGGTTGCCAGCCTTAAGAAACAGCTGAATTTTTTTTTTTTTAAATACTCAAAGAGCTCTCCATGATATCATTCTCAGGCGTAAGTAGCCCTGCTCATCGCTTGGAGCCAACTGCACACAGAATTGAACCACAGCCAAACAAGAGACCTCTCCTGGCATTTCAACTCTGCCTTCCTACTCACTAATTGATTCTTCTGCCGGCTTCATATTTGCACTGCCGGTAGACATCACATCCATGACTTTTAAAGGGGTATGCCACTATTTTGGGGCTTAATACAGTTAAAATCGTTGGCCGGGGTTTATAAAGGTTATAAAGTGTCTTATTTTTCATGTTAAGCGTTGTCTTGCTTTAAGACAACTTAAAAGAGGGAGTATGTTGCTAAGCTAGTGAAAGTCAATGGATCCGTGTAGCATAGCGACATGCTCCCTCTTTTAACTTGTCTTAAAGCAAGACAACGGCTTACATGAAAAATAAGACACTTAACCACCTTTATAAACCCTGGCCAACGACTTTAACTGTATTAAGCCCCAAAATAGTGGCATACCCCTTTAACGCGTTAAGACATGGCGTTGTAAATTTGCAGAGGTTTCCAGAATGGCAATGACCAAGTCGTTGTGCATTACTAAAGGTCCTGAGTTACAGTACTAGTAGTGTAGTAATATGGAAACCTATTGCCTCTGTATAATGAATACATACATCAAATTTAACACACACACACAAACACACACACACGCAGACACACATTCCTGGGAATACAAAACACGTGCAAGACACACACTCTCCCACAAACACATGCAATACAATACAAACAGAAATACACGTGCATACATACAGATTCAGACATCAACAAAATACTGTAGATACCACATGCACCCAAATACGCTGGGAGAGAGAGAGAGAGGGACAGAGACAGGGACAGAGACAGGGACAGGGACAGGCAGACAGAGACAGAAGAGAAAGGCGGAGATTCAAATAAGAACAACAACACAACACACACACACACACACACACACACACACACACACACACACACACACACACACACACACACACAAACACACACACACACAGTGGCAGCATGCCCATGCCATGTGTCCATGCCTTGCCTTTCTACTTCTATTTAGCAAGTTAAATCAACACATATTTATTCATGTGTTTTTATCTCCAATAATCCATCTCAACTTTTTAGGGAGCCGAAAAGAAATTGGCGGAAAATCGGGCCATCTGAAAGAGTCACAGTCCAGGACCCATCTGAGTGTGCTTGTGTGTGTGTGTGTGCACGCGTGCACGTGTGTGTGTATTCCCTTGTGCCCTTGTGCTGTGCTCTCGGCATCACTGCACCTCATGCATACATGTGACTACTGGTGAAGAACAGAGATGTAGCCTGCACAGCCCACTTCACACACACACACACACACACACACACACACACACACACACACACACACACACACACACACACACACACACACACACACACACACACACACACACACACACACACACACACAGCACCACCTGCTCCTCAGTGTGGATCTGCATGCACAGACACAGAATTCTGAATCAAAGTGCATGGAGTTGGAAGAGCAGTGTTGGCTAGGCCCAGGGCTACAGGGTGAAATGTGTGTGGCAGGGTGCTGACCTTAAGGAAAAGATGAGTATGGAAATCTTATTTTGGGAAATCTGATCTCATATTGGAAAAGCTATGTTTTTTTTTCCATTTAAGTGTATTTTTCTATTGAGAGTGGCTTGCTGTGCTAGGTCTTTTATTTAGATGTAAGATCTGACAGGATTTTTTTTTTCACCAAGCCAATGCTGTTCAGTGCTGTGGCTGCCTGTCTGACTGAGGTTTTCTATTCTTTCCTTTCGTCTGGGGTTCACAAGGTTGCTATGTCCTTTCTGTGGAGCCGTTTATTCGACGTTCGGCACACTCTCATTCAACTCACCATTCAATGCCAGCCCTGTAATGTTACACGAGTGCACATAATTACATGTCTGAACTCTCCATTCACTAAAGTATCCTTGAAGTACAATGAAGAATTTAAATCAGGGCTTTCCATCACAACTTCTCTGAATCGTCCTATAAACTTATCCACACATTAACATGTGTCACAATGACAATGGGCATTTCACAGCTGGACTTTCATTTTCACTAAGGTTTCAACAGGTATCAATCCTAGCAAATCAGCAAACAGGCTGCAAGTAGCAAGGATGAACAGAATTGATTCTATTTTATACTCCATCTTGTCCAAGAAGTGAATAGTGTTTGTGAGTAATGAGGAGCTGGTTTATGAGGCTGAAGAACTGAAGTCCTGAGTCAGATAGCACTGGGTGAGATACTAGTGGAAAAAGCCCTATGCTGGATTTAACACACACAGTCAACTTAGCAGTGTTAATTCCACTCTTAGAGAGAAAGATGAGAAAGATCATCACTGAGAGCGTTGAAATTAAATTCTCTGAGTGTGGAATTAACACTGCAAGATTCACTGTGCACCTTTACATGTGCTTTTCATTGACTGGATTGTCCTATTTCTCCTTGCTATCATTCACTGTACCATGTTCTGGGGCAGCCGTGGCCTAGTGGTTAGAAAGTTGGTCTTTCAAATTCTAGGGGTTGCAAGTTTGAATACCCTCTCCCTACATCTCCATCCATGGCTGAAGTGCCCTTGAGCAAGGCACCTAACCCCACATTGCTCCAGGGACTGTAACCAATACCCTGAAAAATAAAAACTGTAAGTCGCTTTGAATGAAAAATGAAAGCGTCAGCTGTTATTCACTATCTAGGGGCTTGGGGGCCCCAAGCGGCTGCCTGCCTTGCCTGGTGGCAAGATGCGCCTCTTAGTGTGACAGTCTTTTGTGTCCAAGAGTACCGCTACTTCACATTATTGTGGCTTTACTGTAAAATGAGCACGGACAATAAGAAGAGAATCCATGTTGACAAGTCAAATATGGCCCAAGCCCACTCTCTCTGCATGGACAGAAAGATTCAGTGACCCAAGAATGATTCGGCATTATTGTAACATGCAAGATAAAAACACAGACTAAAAAAACATTAGTTATTAAATTACGGCTGTTCTCGCTGTTCTTGTTTTTTTCTTTTTTTACTGTAGTCTGTACCATGGTGATAAGAGGAAGCGCTTTCACACATTTTTTTAGCTGACAATGGCATACAGATTTGCAGGCGTTTGATGCGCGAGAGAAAAGGAGCTTGCAAAGTTCAATGCAATCTGCTATTATCATACAAATGCACTGCCATTACATCTAATGTGTGTTTCCGGTGTGCAACATTGCAGGTGGTGTGTGTGTGTGTGTGTGTGTGTGTGTGTGTGTGTGTGTGTGTGTGTGTGTGTGTGTGTGTGTGTGTGTGTGTGTTTGTGTGTGTGAGCGGTTTGAGAGAGAGAGAGAGAGAGAGAGAGAGAGAGAGAGAGAGAGAGAGAGAGAGAGAGAGAGAGAGAGAGAGAGAGAGAGAGAGAGAGAGAGAGAGAGAGAGAGAACAAGTGCGCAATGAAGAGTAGTTTTTGTACATGTCTCAAAAGCATACGTAGACTATATGATCACTACTGGACATATTCCACCCCAAACAGTTTTGGAAAGGAAGAACAGATGTTGATAATGACATCACGACTATAAATGCCAACTTTTACTCATCACCAGCACCCCTTTCAGCTTTGCATGAGATAAATGATACAGAGACTCACTGCCTGAAGAAATAGCCGTATAGACTGCCATCAGTAGGTGAAAGAATAGTCTATTACTGTGTGCCCGATCTAAGACATTGAAGTCTACTTCGAGCTACTACTTTACCTGCCAGTCTGATAGGAAAGTGGTACGCGGATCTGCACACAGGGTGTCCCGTTTAACAAATTAAAACAAACGGCTAATGCTCCAGGGAATATTAGCCTACACATTGCAACATTGGCACGTATTTCCTTCACTCATCAAAACAAGGGGGGCGCCACCAAGCTTTGGCTAAGGTTTACTTAATTTACTCCAATGTTTACTCTAATATACTAACGAGTGGATCCACTAGGAACACCATAAATTACCAGCCCGAATTGTCTTTTGCAGAAACATGGACAAAACCCTGCCAACCAAGCTGAAAGTTGTTCAACGAACTGCAATGCTCAATAATGGTACGAAGAGACTACCACTAAGTAGTGTTCAAATTAAGAACTCAGTTTAAGAATTTCGGTCAAATACCTACAGACATAAGTTTGTAAACAACTAGTGCAGACGATCAAAGTGACATGACATCGGCATCACATCTTTGCGCTCAGCAGGTGAAATCTGTAAGCATCGAATAAAACAGTTTTTTACCTTTGCTTAATGTCCCACCGATACAACAAAGAAGTAGTGTCAGCCACGAGAGTGTTCCACTTTGCCTTTTTAACCCCAAATCCATGGTGAAGCGAGCGGGATGCCGAAGGGAGAGTTGTGCCTTCTCCCTCCTCACTGTGGAATGAATCGCGCGCGCCGGCTCTGTGGTGTGTTCGTTACGCGCACCTCTTTCATGCCATCTCGCAGCCAAATATATTTGAATAGCAATTCTTCAGATACAACCCACTGAGTTTATATGCATTGTGAAGTATACAGTTGTGTTTGGTACAAAAGGTTAGGATAGCGTCCATTCCATCTCTTTCGGGACGTTTCGCTCGGTGCGTAATTCCAAAAACAGTAGAACAGAAGGAAGAAAACAACCGGGAGTCGCACACGAGAGCTGAAAGCAAAACAAGAAAAACTGTGGAAAATCCTAAAATGGTTATAGCCGACGACCGAGGTGGGATACAACCTCTTTGGTACTCCAGCCCATCATCAGTTTTTGAACAGCGATTGGTGAGCAACACTCCTGAAACGCTTGTCTTTGCCTTTACTGGGTAAGGCTTCTTTTCAATAAGAATACTTTTGCATGAAAATCTGTAACACACCTAAACTGCACCCTGTCGCTGTCTTGTTCGCACTCCGTGGAAGGACAAGGCACAGACTGCAGCCTCAGCGCACTAGAACTTGCAGTCCGCGTGCCCCACCACAGCACTGTATGGCGGAAGACCATCGGCTACGGGAGGTCCGCTGAACCGGACAGTTCTCACGATATTTTGGACGAACACATCAAGCATACAGTAGTATGGAAGTCTTTGGGGTTTTAAAAAATCTATCACTGGCAATAATAAAAAGTCACTGGATTCGAAATACATTATTGGGGCTAATTTTAGCGTAATGAATACACCACTACACACATCCAGGGCTCTAAATTAACATCAGCCAACCGGCCAAAATGCTGGTGAAATTTCCGTT